>NW_025959178.1:0-74523 GCF_023159225.1 Perognathus longimembris pacificus | reverse complement strand
TTTTGAACTCTGCACAGAAGAGTCACATGAAACTATTTTGAAGAGAAGAAGCTGGGTGAATCCAGGGCACCAACTAGAAACCATAAGACCAGGCTACAAGTTTCTCAGCTGGGGAGTAAACGTTTGAAGTAGAGTGAGGGCAGAAAGGATGGAAAGGAAGGCCTGGCAAGGGAATTCATTTGAACCCTGCTACTAATTGGTGAGGGAGAAGAAGGCATTAATGATGATTTGTATGCTTTTTTGGGTTAATGGTGATTGCATTAGCAGGTGGAGAGCCTGTTCTTTTATTGATTGAACTTCCTAATGCTGACCATTCTCAAGTACCCTTCCTTTGAAATTATCTTTCCTCCTTTGTGCTGGTGATAACTGTTGCACCTCATCTCTCCTCTCTCCCCACCCTCCTTCAGTGGTTCTTTTCTGAAGTTGGCACTCTTCACTATCCAATCTGGGACTCATTTCTTTCCCTCTCCACTATGCTACAGAGTAGATATGCTGTCCACTTAGCTTCAGTCTGAAAGCTGCACAATTTCATGGAGGAGACAGCTGGGATCCATTCCCCTCTTCACCATATTAGCTGTGGTGTGGAATAATAGTCTTTGATACTGTTTTGCTTCTGTGTGAATGTGAATGATACCTCCATAATGGAGTTTTTCAATGCACCGAGTCTAGAGAAAAGGCTCCCAACACAGTGGTCCCTTGACAAGTTTTATTTGCTCTTTTTCTTTTCTTCCCTCTTCCTCCTATCCAAATATTTCCTTTCAGTTGAAGTCACTTCCCTGATGGGATTCCTCCTATGTTAACAGAAATAGTCATGGTTCTCGTTTGCTTGCCAAATGTTAAACTGTGCACAATCACCTTTCATAGACAAATAGCACAGCGATTGTCTTTTGGTTTCAAACATGGAATGAGTTAAAACTCTAAATATATAAGAGATAGGAACTACAACAGAGTTATAATCATAAACGGGTTGTACGTGAAACAACTTCAGACAGAGGGGCAAAGATTTATCTTCCAGTTGGACTCCAAAATACAGCATAAAACAAGCTGTAGGAACATAATATATGAAAGATAAAAATTTCCAACCCCCTTACATATCTGGAAATTGTATTTGTACAGATGTTATGAATGATACAATAGCTGATCTTTAATGTAGAGTAGGAATTTTATTTGATGAAACAGATGGTATTGAAAAAATTTATCTCAGCAAAGTACTGACTCATACAGAATAATATGAACTTTTTCATTTTGCAATGGGAGGGTAGATGAGCCTAAGTAAACTTGCTAAAAATGTATTAAAAAACCTAAGCTCTTCAAAATAAGCCCAGGGACAGTTCCCAGGCTATGAGCTTGAGCTCCAGGACTGGCATAATAGGAAGAGGAAGAGCAGGAGGATGTGGAGGAGGAAATGCTTAGGGTTAGCAGTATGAAGTGGGACTGTCCTGGGTTTATTTAAACTCCAGCCTTGCCATTTCCTACTTCTGTGACTTAATCCAGTTACTTAACTTCTTTGAGTCCAAGCTTTTTTCTCCATTTGAGAATAATAATATCATCATGTGGCATATGTCCTATTAAGTGGTTACCTTTATATAAAGACATTCATTCAGTGTCTAGCAGAAGATATGTAGTAAGTGCTAGATATTGTTGAAAACTGGGTGTGAAGCAGTTGCAAGCCTTACTAATTAGGTGCTCTAGGGAAGGTTTGTTAATTTTAATTCCTCAGCTTTTTTCTCTCTTTCAGCCAACCTTCTCAAACTTTCTTGTAAGAACTAAAGGAGTTGTGTGTGTGTGTGTGTGTGTGTGTGTGTGTATGTGTGTGTGTGCAGGGTACTTCACACTTTATCTAGCCTAAAAGAAAACTGATATAGAGTCATAAAAGAAGTTGTGTGTAGTTTTATTAACCATAATAGAAAGTTTAGACTTAATTTCAAATATTCTAAGAACATATTGGAAAGTTTTAGCTAGAAAAGTGATGTGCCATGTTTTAGAAAGATCCCCTTGATTACTGTGGTGTTGTAGAATGATTGGGATCAAGGAGTGCAATGGGAGAGCCAGGAAGCAGGTTCAGACATGCTATCAATAACTGTGATGCTCAAAACCATGAAAGAAACAGAGACATACTCACTAGACACTATGTTGAAAATTAACTATATAACTTGTGGGGGGAATGGAAGAAAACACAGGGAGAGAGCTTGCGGAAGGGGTGACATTGTCTAAAAAGAAATGTACTCATTACCTGACATGTTCTTGTAATCTCTCTGTACATCACCTTTTAAATAATAAAAGAATAAAAAATTACAAAAATAAAAAATACAGGATAAATAGCACCTTTTGCCATCCATAACTATTTTCCGTATATTTAAATAAAATTTCTAAAGAAAAAAAAACAAAAATCCTAAGCTCTTGTTCAAATATAAACATTACCTGTAAAAGGCTTTTCCCTGATTGAACTCATTTACTTAGAGCCCATTCAGTATCTCATAGGTAGTATTCCCTCCATTTTTAATCAACCTATTTATAAAAATCTACAGGTAAAATGATACATACTTATCAAGTACAACATATTTTACACATAGAGTGGTTAAATCTAGCTAACATATGTATCGCAGATTATTATCATTTTTGTGGTGAGAACACTCAACATCTACCCTGTACTCTCAGAAGGTAGATTAAGAGTTTATGCGTAAGACCCAAATTTACAGGAGGCCTAGAGATTTAATTGCCAAGACTTCAGCAATGGTATTGGCAAATATCAAACTTAGGTCTTTGTAATTCTTAGACGTTTTGCCATGTTGCCACAAAAGCCTCATGAGCATTAAGAGGATTTCAATTGAACACTAGTCTGAAAAAATGAGGTTTTGGTGAAATTGGAAAAATAATAATAGGATGTGAGATTAAAACTCTGTTAATCTTTATTCTTGATGATTCTTTCTACTCCTATTCCTCTGAAAATCTAAAACGATAGAATCTCAAAATAGATTTCAAAAATTCAATACCTCTCAAATATTCAGATGAGAATATACATGCTTCCCAGTAGTAAAGAGAGGAACAAGTAAGTTATAAGAAATAGCCCAAATGCCTATGGTCTGAAGTCCTGTCGCACTCTTATTCTTCTCATTCCATACCTGTGGCTTTAGAGTAAGTTTCCTGTGATCAGCTGACAGAAGAAGAAACTGGGGCCTGCTTTACAGAACCTTCTGTGTGATATTCAGGCACCATGTAAGAGTAGATAGTTGTAGCACTTTGACTCTGTACTAGGATGACCTTGAAAGGACGCTGGTAAAGGGAAATTCTCTAGGTGGGCAGAACATTGAGCAGTGTCTCTGGTGGTTGGCTTACAAGGAGTAGTGGCCAGTTGAGTGACTTTATGGATGTATGAGCTCTTGTGTGAATTGTTTGGCTAGCTGGTTAGGGACTTAGAAGAGGCATGACTGGAAAATTGGTCACAAGGAAATTGGGGATGAGGTAGGTGGTAGAACTTGCTGAGTGGGCACAATACCAAAGATAACCTGAGTGGAGGATGATGTTTGTAATTAAGTGAAAAGATTGCTCCTTTTTGTGGCTAGAAATCATCCTTTTTCCCATGCCACTCCTGTTCTTACACAATGGAGCCATGTGCAAAATGGCCATGAACCACTGGGTGGGTAATATGCATGGCTTCGAAAGCATGACTGACTCGCCATGCTGACCCAGCTATGGCCATTGCTGATTGCCCAGTCAGCTGACCAAAGAGATGAGTAGTGGGTGGCTGATAGGGTACTGTTTTCCAGAGTGATTGAAGCTAATGATGGTGGATATATTTCTTCGGATCACTTTTGTCATAGAGCAGTATTTGTTCTTACTGGAATTCTCATTTCCTATATATACACCTTCCTTGCATGCAATGATTGTGATAAATTACCATCCATGGACTTATAGAATGTTTGATCTGCCATCATGGTATTCAAATAGCATTGCTTGTGGTCAAGGGACTCACCTTCCAGCAAAGGATAGACATAATGCTCATGGTGGTAGAATTCACTGGTTTGCTATGACATCCTGCAGCTGCTGGCAGGACAGTGTGGTGGAAGACTTTGTCATGATGCCATAACTCCCATCAAGCCTACCAAGCTTCCCCAGGAGACTGTGATACTGTGAATTGAATAGGTGGGATTTTTCTCTGAAATTAGAATCAATGGATTGAAGAATCATATGGTGAACATGGTAGTGACACCACCCACGATTACTCTTAGTGACCCATTAACAAAATTTTTGTTTCCTGTTCCTATGATCTTACTTTGTGCTGACCTAGAGGCCTTTGTCCTAAAGGAAGGAATGTTTCAATCGGGAGACACAATGGTTCCATTGAACTGGAAGTGAATTCTGCTCCCTGGACGCTGTGGCTTTCTCATGCCTCTGAATGGACAAGCAAAGAAGGAAGCTACTGTGCTGGCTGGGGTGATGAATCTGTTTGCAATCAGGGGGTATCGGAAAACTACTTCCTAGTGTCTGGGTCCTAGAAGATCCCCGAAGGTGCCTTTTGGTATTAACGTGTTCTGTGATTAGGGTCGATGGAAAACTTTTTTTTTTTTTTTTGCCCGTCCTAGGGCTTGGACTCAGGGCCTGAGCACTGTCCCTGGCTTCTTTTTGCTCAAGGCTAGCACTCTGCCACTTGAGCCACAGAGACAATTCTGGCTTTTTCTATATATGTGGTGCTGAGGAATCGAACCCAGGGTTTCATGCATGCTAGGCAAGCACTCTACCACTAAGTCACATTCCCACCCCGATGGAAAACTATTACAGTTACCATATCTAATGGACTATCAGTTGTACAGACCCTTTAAGAATGAAGGTTTGTATTACCTGGCCCAGTATAAAACCATAAGTAGCTTGGTGAGACAAAGGGAAAACAGAATAAGTAGAGAGAGAAAGTAATTATAAGTAACCACAGGTGACCACATGGGCAACTGTAAAATAATTGTCAGGACTATGTCTTCTTTATTTACTTATGATTGTATTTGTGCATTTAGGAGTTTTCTGTGCACATATGTAAATATACTAAGCCCAGTGTTCTCCTTAAGTTGCTTGTTATGTAACCTAAGAGGTATCGTAGTGTTAAGTGTTGTTAATTTGACATCACTTGCTTTTTTTTTTTTTTAATTCGGTTGGTCATGGGGCTTGAACTCAGCCTGAGAGCCTGCCCCTGAGCTTTTCTCCTTAAGACTAGCACTCTACCACTTTGAGCTCCACTTGTGGATTTCCAGTGATTAATTGGAGATGAGCATCTCAATGGATTTTTCTTCCTGGGCTGAATTTAAACTTTGATCTTCAGATCTCAGCCTCCTGAATAGTTAGGATTACAAGTGGGAGCCACCAGTGCCTTGCCTGGTACATCCTATTATTGCACTTAAATGATTGGATCTTGTGAAGTATAAACATTGCCCATGTACTGGTGTGTTCCTTCTGGAGAAAGGCTAGTTTGTCTGGTTATATATGTATGAATTATGATACAAGGATGCTTGTTACTGTCAGTATTGAGAGATTGGGTATAATGTAAGATGATGTATATTGATAAATATGAGCAGATTTGTGGTAGTTAATTGGTTTATGTGTCAATTTAAGTTGGCCACAGGTACTGAGATACTTAATTCAACCTTATTCTGACTGTGTCATACTGATGGCATCTCATTAAAAACCTTTTGAGAGATATCTAATTTTATTTTTTTTTCAATTTTTATTATCAAACTGATGTACAGAGAGGTTACAGTTTCATACATTAGGCATTGGATACATTTGTTGTACTGTTTGTTACCTCGTCCCTCATTCCCCCCTCCCTCCTCCCCCTTTCCCTTTCGCCCCCTGAGGTGTTCAGTTCACTTACACCAAACATTTTGGCAAGAATTACTTTTGTATTTGTTTGTCTTTTTTTACCCTGTGTCTTTCAATTTTGGTATTCCCTTTCAATTTCCTAGTTCCAATACCAGTATACACGGTTTCCAATATACTCAGATAAGATTACAGAGAGTGTAGGTACAACCACAGGAAGGTGATACAAGAACATCATCAATAATAGAATCTACAGATACATATGGGATATTGAAAGTAGTTACAACTGTGATATAACAATTGTTTCCATAACATGGAGTTCATTTCACTTAGCATCATCTATGTGTTCATAATGGTATAGCTATTGAGCCTTGTGATGCTCTGCTATGACAGGACTAAACCTGTACTAATTATTCCCAATAAGGGAGACCATAGAGTCCATGTTTCTTTGGGTCTGGCTCACTTCACTTAGTATAATTTTTTCCAAGACCTTCCATTTCCTTACAAATGGGACAATGTCATTCTTTCAGATAGAAATATAAAATTCCATTGTATATATGTACCATATTTTCCTGATTCATTCGTCTACTGAGGGGCATCTGGCTTGGCTCCAGATTCGTGCTATGACAAATTGTGCTGCGATGAACATTATTGTGCTGGTGGCATTACTGTGATTTTGTTTGTGGTCTTTTGGATAGATACCCAAAAGTGGGGCTGCTGGGTCATAGGGGCGTTCTATATTTAGCCTTCTGAGGAATCTCCATACTGCTTGCCAGAGTGTCTGAACCAGTTTACATTCCCACCAACAATGGATTAGGGTTCCCTTTTGGCCACATCCCCTCCAGCAATTGTTATTGTTAGTTTTCTTTATATGGGACATTCTTACTGGGTGAGATGGAATCTCAGTGTTGTTTTGATATGCATTCCTTTCATGGCCAGTGATGTAGGGCATTTTTTCATATGTCTCTTGGCCATTCTCATTTCCTCATCAGAGAAGTCTCTTTGTAAGTCTTTAGCCCACTTGATGAGGGGGCTATTGGTTCTTTGCGGTTTTGTTTTGAAAGAAGGTAATTTTTTAGTTCTGCATATATTTTAGATATGAGGCCTTTGTCTGTTGAATGTCCAGTAAAGATCTTCTCCCAGTCTGTGGGCTTTCTGTTTATCTTGCGAGCTATGTCACTTGCCGTGCAGAAGCTCTGCAGTTTGATGCAGTCCCATTTGTCCAACCTTTCTTTGATTTGTAGCGTTTCTGGGTCTTTGTTAAGGAAGTTCCGTCCTGTGCCAAGGAGCCCAAGTATTTCTCCTACTCCTTCCTTTAGTGTTTTCAGGGTGTCTGTTATGATTTCGAAGTCTTTAATCCATTTGGAATTGATTTGGGTGCCGGGTGACATATAAGGATCTAGTTTCAGTTTGTTGCATGTGTTGAGCCAGTTTTGCCAGCACCACTTGTTAAAGAGGATATCTTTCTTCCATACTATTGTTTTATCTCCTTTATCAAAGATTAAGTAGGCATAGTTCTGTGGGTTCATTTCTGGGTCTTCAATTCTGTTCCATTGGTCTTCAGGCCTGTTCTGGTACCCATACCAAGCTGTTTTTATTACTATAGCTTTATAATACAGCTTGAAGTTGGGTATTGTTATTCCTCCAGCACTCTTCTTTCTGCCTAGGATTGTTTTTGCTATTCTAGGTCTTTTATTGTTCCATTTGAATTTCTGGATTGCTTCCTCTATTTCATTAAAAAATGGTGGTGGGATATTAATGGGTATTGCATTGAATTTGTAGATAGCCTTTGGCAATATTGCCATTTTGATTATATTAATCCTCCCAATCCAGGAGCATGGGAGGTTTTTCCATTTCCTTACTTCTGACTTAATTTCAATTTTCAAGCTTTTAAAGTTCTCATATCTAGTTTAAAGGCAAGAGAACCAGTAACCGGGTACTAGACACCTAGGTGCCCATATTCTTAGCTGCTCTGGAGGCTAAGATCTGAGTATTGTGGATCAAAGTCAGTGTGGGCAGGAAAGTCTGTGAGACCCTTATCTGCAATTAACCACTAAGAAGCCAGAAGCTGAGCTCTGGCTCAAATGGTAGAATAGTAGCCTTGAGCATAAAAGCTCAGGGGCAGCACCCAGAATCCTGGGTTCAAGTCCCAAAACTGGCACCAAAAAAAAAAAATGACAAAGCCAACTACTTACTGACAACAAAGAGCTCATTCATCTAAGCATGGACCTAGAATTCTAAACACTAACCCATTACTCTTCTTACTAGATACTCATCTCCTGAAATCAAAAAGGCTTAGGGTCCTTTTTCCTATTTATTTAGCCCAGGTAGCCTCAGTATTTTCTCAAAAAGAATCAAGATTTTCTTTTGGTAAATTAGACCATTTGAACCAAATGATGGTAAATTAGAAAGGTATGTGAATTTTAGCTATTCCAAACTATCAAAAACACACAGTAACCCAGTTTCCTTGCTCACAAATAACTTTGTTGATAGATGAGAATCGGATACTCATTGGAGCCATTTTAATGAACCCGTAAGATTTAAGAATAATTCATATACTAAAGTATTTCAAAACAGTTCACTTGAAACACTTAAGTTATAAATTTTTGTAATTTAATGTATTTGTTTCTTTTTAGAAAACTCTATTAGATAGAAAGATGAAAGGTGAAGTTGAATCTCATCTTGATCAAATTGTACCACATAAAGTGTTAGCATTGGAATTAGGATAATTTGCTATGTTGCACTTATTTACAGTTTTATTTTCCCTATTTTTAGATGTTAAGATTGACTTTTAATTGCAGAGAATAAGATTATTGCCTTTATATAATCAAACTTCTAATATGTATCGAGCCTTTGGTGGACAAAGTCTAGCTCATGAACGCACTCATTATCAAAGGAGATGCATTATGCTTTGGGATGTGGGAAGATAATGGGGTATTATCACGACATGAATCTTGGATTTCAGTTATATATATGCATATATTCGTATGTATATATACATATATATACACATATGTATACACACATATATATAGACACATATGTATATGTGCATATATAGAGAGAAAGTTTATTAGGAGAGAGCACATGTAAAGAATTACAATGTATGAGGATCATTGTGTTTCATAAAAGAAGTCCATGAACAGCATTCTATGAGACTTGGGAGAAAAGAGTTGTTACTGTTGCCTGAGAAAGGTTCATGGATATCTGTCTGGAGGTGCTGGCATTTGATCTCTGATCTTAAAGCCAAACTAGATTTGAACAAGAGAGTCTTTGAGGGTTTCAGTCATGCCTATGAATTAAAGTGGATAAATGATCTAGTCTTTACACAATGTCTCGCACCAAGTAGAGTGTCAATAAATGCATGAGGGGGGCTGGGGCTATAGCCTAGTGGCATGAGTGCCTGCCTCGGATACACAAGGCCCTAGGTTCGATTCCCCAGCACCACATATGCAGAAAATGGCCAGATGCGGTGCTGTGGCTCAAGTGGCAGAGTGCTAGCCTTGAGCGGGAAGAAGCCAGGGACAGTGCTCAGGCCCTGAGTCCAAGGCCCAGGACTGGCCAAAAAAAAATAAAAAAATAAAAATAAATGTATGAGGATTAAGTGCATAATCTGCAAGTTGACTGTTACTGCCTGCTTGTCTGCCTTGTGAATGATGTCAGAGAAGTCACTGGAGAACATTTTCCCAAGAGCTAACTTGCACAATGTTTCTTCACTTACCAAGGGCTTTAACTGCTTTGCTTCCCCGTATTCCAATTCTCATAAACATTGGCCACCATGCTTTGTCTCTAAAACATGGTGCAGCTGCTGGGTGGTCCTTCTACCGACCCCTAACAGAGTCAGCTGTTCACCAGAGAGTAGGATTGATGTCTGACCAACAGATGATCCCGTGCAGGGAATGAAAGGAGAGGAGGGGCTGCTGGGAGGCAATTTGTGCAGTGGCTTGGCTTGATTGTATTAAACGGGTAGAGATGGATGGAAGCTTAGTTTCAAGCCAGTTCTGAAGATAGGTAATTTGTGTCAAATAGTTCTGAAGTGCTGTATCCATGGAGGGAAGTGGAGTGGAGAGCCGAGTCCAGTGCCATTATAGATTACATGCTTACAGCCTGGGTAGCAATGAGATTTTAACCTTCACGTAGGACCCAGATATTCATGACCCATGTCATCAATAGACCAAGGTTGGTATAGGTTAAAAAACTTCAAACTACCTTAGCCAAGGACTAGACCAGTCATCGTTTTAACAATTCTGTAGGATGTGTGAAAGGGGAAGATGATTTTGACAGGAAGACCGTAAGTGCTTTCTCAGGTGTTTCCCCTCTCTCTAGCATTTGTCTCTCTGAGTGTTCTTCCTTGCTCAAACTTACATTCTCTTTTATGACATTTTTCTTGATTGTCTTCTTTTTCGCTGGTCTCTTCCCCTCAGAATCCTTTCTTCCTTGGGCTGGCAAGAACAGCCCCCATGAATTTTACTGGATCTCTCTCTCTCTCTTTCTCTCTCTTTTTTTAATGTCTTGATATTGACGTTGTCCTCTGTTTGGAAGAAACTTCTGTGTTGACTTTCACCTCTGGGGTTTTGAGTTGTAGTTACAGGGTGGTCATCCCAAATAAAATGTGTTAGTGTCACCTTCTACATCGTACCTCCAAGACTGAATCTATTGGCTCATTCTATTCCTCCTGATAGCCGCCTACTGTTTTATTTTCTGTCTTGCTGTCATCCAGTTCATGCTTTTCTATAAGTCTTACATTTGTTACTTATATTTTTTTACTATCCTTGTGACGTAATTCCTTTCTTTTTTTTCTTTTTTTTCAAATTTTTATTATTAAACTGATGTACAGAGGTTACAGTTTCATACATTAGGCATTGGATACATTTGTTGTACTGTTTGTTACCTTGTTCCTCAAACCCCACTCCACTCTCCCCCTTACCCTTTCCCCCCCTGAGTTGTTCAGTTCACTTACACCAAACATTTTTGCACGTATTGCTTTTGTATTTGTTTGTCTTTTTTTACCCTGTGTCTCTCAATTTTGGTATTCCCTTTCAATTTCCTAGTTCCAATACCAGTATACACGGTTTCCAATATACTCAGATAAATTACAGAGATAGTGTAGGTACAACCACAGGAAGGTGATACACGAACATCATCAATAGTAGAAGCTACAGATACACATGGGACATTGAAAGTAGTTACAACTGTGATATAACAATTGTCTCCATAACATGGAGTTCATTTCACTTAGCATCATCTTATGTGTTCATAAGGGTATAGCAATTGGGCCTTGTGATGCTCTGCTATAACTTGCCTAAACCTGTACTAATTATTCCCAATAAGGGAGACCATAGTGTTCATGTTTCTTTGGGTCTGTGTCACTTCATTTAGTATAATTTTTTCCAACTCCTTCCATTTCCTTACAAATGGCATTTGTTACTTCTTAAGGCCTTGTAGTTATTCCCAATCAGCATTGTATATAGCTTTATTTAGGCTCAAATGACAACTTTTAGGCTATTATGTCTAGGAATCTCTGAGCTGGTGTGTGTGTGTGTGTGTGTGTGTGTGTGTGCTCTTGAGGTCTGAACTAGGGCCTGGGCACTATAGCTGAGCATTTTTGTTCAAGTCCAGCGCTGTGCCATTGGAGCCCCAGCTCCCCTTTTGCTTTCTGATGATTAATTAGACGTGAGTCTCATGGGCTTTTCTGCCCAGGCTGGCTTCAAATTGTGATCTGCATATCTCAGCATTCTGAGTAGGTTCATTACAGGTATGGACCATAGGCACACTACTTTTTGTTTTCAACAGACAAGAGCTGATTATTGAGGAACAGTGAGGAGAACTCTTACTTTTGAGCTGGTTTTGATTGCATTTTTTTTCTTCTTAAAAACCTGAATTGACTGCTTTTCCTTTAGTCCTTCCTGGTCTGATACTAAAAGCCTTTCACAATGGAGCTCCTTTCCATATTCCCAGATTTCCCTCTGTTCTTTTCTTTTTTTCCCCTCTGTGATTTGTTCCCGCTAGTATGGAACACGCAAACAGCCTTCTAACTTCAGGCCTCTTGGAGGCCAGTTCAGATACTGGTCTTCCTGTCCAAAATTAATTTCTTCTTCCCCTGAACCTTTAGGTTACTTTCTAATGATAGCCCTTATTTCCCTTATTCTGCCCTTATTTCCAGGGCTGACTTTTGTGTACTTTTTGTGTCAACTTCTTGAAGGTTTGGCTTCATTTTGGTTTTGTGTTTCTGTCCTTCCTACACCATAAGACAGAGTCCCTGATGATTTAATAAGTTTGTAAAAAATATGTAAACTCATGGAGAAGTTTAATAGTGTCTACTGAGAAGAAATGAGGAGATAGCACGGTAGTTTCAGTCCGATAGAAACATTGAATTGGGAATCACTTTAATCCTAAAATATATCTAAAATCTTAAGATTTGTTAGTCAAGTATGCACTCAGAATTATGTTAATTTAAGTCATTTGTATCATTAGAGCTAAATCATTATACACTTAGAAGGAAAATCCAAACAGTGACTCCTCTCAAAACCATTTCAGAGAAAGCCAGAATGTTTTGAGATAGGATAGTATTCAACTATCACTGATGAGAATACCTTTTCTTCTTACATTGATTGGGTATTTACTAGTCAAAAACTCCTTATGTAAATAAAAACAACTTAGTCTCCAGAGTTTACCTTTACTTTATTTGCTTATTGCTAGAAATTGCAGTTCTCCATATCTACCACAGTTATATCACCTTATAATTTGGATTTCATATCTTTGTAAACCTTACAAAATTTGATGTTTGTATGCATTAACTTGAAGACCATTGGAATATTGATAGTTATACGAATCATTGTTTAAAACATTAATTCTGAGAAGACAGAAATTTTGAAATAAATGCTGTCGTGGAATCCATTTTTGTGCTTAAAGAAAGTTTTCCTGTGACTTTGGATGCCCTTATCATAGTTAGTACTCATTTCGAGTATTATTTATGCTTTTACTCATCCAACTTTTTTTAGTATTTAATAAAATGCAATTAGCAGATCATCTGTTATAAAATGGTAGCTGTCAGCCCAGCGTTTGCATACTTCAGTTCCCCATGGGCCAGAAAACATGACTTTCATTCTGTAGCCTTAGCCTTGACCCTGCCTGCTACAATGCCTTCTTTCTTCTGGTAGAAACACCTGCACAATGCAAGTCATCCTGTCAGTCTTCCTCCAGCCCTTGTGTTACAGTGTCATAGTTGATGTTCACAGGACCTCTGGAGCCGCAAATCCCTCCCATGGCCATTCTGCTGGGGCTGGCTTGGGCCATGTTTCTAGGTAAATACAATTTCCACCTCCCCTCCTGCTCCATCCTCCCACATCCTGGCTGAACCCGTGTGGGAGAACTTGCCCACCGCCTCAGCCCTTGCCAGACTTGGAAGCGGCCAGTGTCTGGATCTGCCACCTCTCTGGCCCTCCATGTCATCTGTCTTCCTGACAGCACAAGGGAGATACAAGAAAAACAGGTCAGCGGATCCGGGCATTTCCTCCCTGGGCAGGTTTCCACTTACCTCTTGTCTGCCCTCTTGCCTTGGCCTCTCTCGCCCAGATCACTGCCTGCTACTTCCTGCTATTGGGCAGCCAAGGATTATACTGGCTATTGGCAGGAGCTGGCAATCCTGGTGCCCGTGGCTCACAGCCATATGTTTTAGGCTCCTTCAGGAAGCTCTGCTAAGACACCAGGGAAAGGGATATCTGACCCTTCCCTGCCGTGACCAAGGCACACTAGCACCCAGCAATGATATTCATAGGCAGCATCATCACTGTCATGCAGATCTCCAAGAGCAGAGGCAGCTTGGCATCAAGTACGGAGACCTTTGTGTAGCGGACAGCACAAGAGGGGAGCCTTCGCCATATGATTGGTTTCCGGGAACTTCAAAAAACAAGTAACGTGTAAACACTTTGAACTCCCTCTGTCCAACCTCATACCTGACACACTCATGCAACCGCACATGAACAAAAAATTCCTCACAGGCGAGCCGACTCTCTCTCTCTCTCTTTCTCTCTCTTCCTCCCCGCCACCCCCACATGCTCACTATAACACACTGTGCCGGGTCCTCCTGGATCTACATCCACATACCTATTTGCACATATGCAGACTTAGGCTTAGGGAGCACACTCTTGTACAGCATCAGGAACACACGCATGTAGGCAAGCAGGGGCACACACACGCACACGTGAGCGCACCCAGTACACAGTGGCTTGGAAGGTGCTAAGGGGTTTTCCAGGACTGTGTCCTACTTGCTCAAGTCCAGGGTGTTGTTCTCGTGGTGGGCGTGGCTAAGGAGCCCAGCGCTGCTTACTGGACAGTCCATTGGCACTTCGGCCTCCCCTTGCTGTCCTCACCAGTCTCCCATTCCCTGAACCATGCAGCTTCGGAGACCTGGGTAGCAACAAACTCTTCGGGAAAGCAATCAAGGCAGAAATGTCAATGTAACAGGACCACATAATTACGCCCCAGTAGTGCCCCAACCAAGGATGGCATTCGTTACCCCTCAGGTCTACACCCTAATGCCCAGCGCTGCGCGCAGAGAATGGGACAGGCCTGTGCCCCAGAATCCCTTGCCTCTTCTCCCTTCTACTTGGTCCCAGGGTGGTGGGGCGCCCAACCTGGCCTTCCTAGCCACCACCTGCCATCTGCAGCTGAGTTCCTGAGGCTTGTCCCCTGCACACATACCTCCTTTGCTGATAACTCCCTCCGAGTTCTCTCTCCTAGCCCTCCTGTCCCTGCCTTGCTGCTCTAGACTGCTTTCAACTCACACATGCCTCTGCGTCACTGCCTCTTTGCCTCTGCCTCTGCTTCCCAATTTCCCCCTCCTCCTCTTGAGGTTCACAGGCTGCACACCTCCCCATGCACCTCTTCACTTCTTCTGGGGAAATTACAACTGCCTCACCCTGGCCTAGCCATTCTTATCTTCTCCAAATCTCCCTCTGCTCTCACCCTCTGCACACCTGGGATCTCTCAGTCCTCTGGTGAACACCAATCCCCATTTATCTAATCTGTTGTCTGCCTGCTCTGTGCCCAAGGCCCTCTGCTCCTTTTCTGTGCACAGGAGGTTTGTGACAAAGGTAGGAGGGAAGCGGCACTCCTTTCCTGCCTTCTGGTTTTATGACTGACATCCGATTGGTCTGGAAACGGCCTCTGCCCCCTTGGCCAAGACCACCTGAAGACCTTGCCTGGCTTGCTAGGCAGCAGCCCTGTGTTTTTCTGAGCAGGAAGGACTGCACATATGCGACCCACTATGCAGAAAAGCCTCCAGGGGGTGGCCGGATGTTTTGTTTCTCCATTCCTTGCCCACTTTGTTGATGTGTGCTTTCATTTGCATTCCAACAGGAACAGCCTTAAGGGAGGGGTAGTGAGGCTGCTTAGAGGTAGGCAGTTGGTGCTCACAGGCCAGCAGGGCCTCCTGGTGCCTCACTAACAGTGCATTTGCACCTGGGGTGCTGGGAAGCCTCTGGGCAGTGCCCATATGGTTTGGAGCTCTGTGACATGGCCAGGTACTAGGCGCCTCCTGCTGACTTGAGCCAGTGTTCCAACTGGAGTTGCCATAGCAAAAAGGGCACAGGGCCCCTTGGGGGTTTGTTGTAAGTTCTCACTAGTTCTCACAGGCCTTCGGGGATGCACAGGATGTGTAGAGCCGCACATCCCTCCCCTGACCATTCTGCTGGGAACGGCTTGGGCCAGGGTCCTAGGCAAATACACTTTCCACCTCCCCTCCTGCTCCATCTTCCCACATCCTGGTTGAACCCCTGTGACACAGCTCCCCACCGCCTCTGCCCTTGCCAGTCCTGGAAGTGGCTGGTGTATGGATCCGCCACCTCTCTCACAATCAACCTCATCTCTCTTGCTCAGAGCATAAGGGAGATACAAGGTTAGCAGGTCAGCGAATCTGGGCATCTCCTTTCTGCGCTAGTGTCAGCTTAACTCTTGTCTTCCCCCTTGCCTTGGCCTCTCTGGCCCAGATCCCTGCCTGCTACTTCCTGCTATTGAGCAGCCAAGGATTATACTGGCTAGAGGCAGGAGCTGGCAATCCTGGTGCCCGTGGCTCACAGCCGTATGTTTTAGGCTCCTTCAGGAAGCTCTGCTAAGACACCAGGGAAAGGGATATCTGACCCTTCCCTGCCGTGACCAAGGCACACTAGCACCCAGCAATGATATTCATAGGCAGCATCATCACTGTCATGCAGATCTCCAAGAGCAGAGGCAGCTTGGCATCAAGTACGGAGACCTTTGTGTAGGGGACAGCACAAGAGGGGAGCCTTCGCCATATGATTGGTTTCCTGGAACTTCGAAAAACAAGTAACGTGTAAACACTTTGAACTCCCTCTGTCCAACCTCATACCTGACACACTCATGCAACCGCACATGAACAAAAAATTCCTCACAGGCGAGCCAACTCTCTCTCTCTCTCTTTCTCTCTCTTCCTCCCCGCCACCCCCACATGCTCACTATAACACACTGTGCCGGGTCCTCCTGGATCTACATCCACATACCTATTTGCACATATGCAGAGTTAGGCTTAGGAAGCACAGTCTTGTACAGCATCAGGAACACACGCATGTAGGCAAGCAGGGGCACACACACGCACACGTGAGCGCACCCAGTACACAGTGGCTTGGAAGGTGCTAAGGGGTTTTCTAGGACTGTGTCCTACTTGCTCAAGTCCAGGGTGTTGTTCTTGTGGTGGGCGTGGCTAAGGAGCCCAGCGCTGCTTACTGGACAGTCCATTGGCACTTGGGCCTCCCCCTGCTGTCCTCACCAGTCTCCCATTCCCTGAACCATGCAGCTTCGGAGACCTGGGTAGCAACAAACTCTTCGGGAAAGCAATCAAGGCAGAAATGTCAATGTAACAGGACCACATGATTACGCCCCAGTAGTGCCCCAACCAAGGATGGCATTCGTTACCCCTCAGGTCTACACCCTAAAGCCCAGCGCTGCGCGCAGAGAATGGGGCAGGCCTGTGCCCCAGAATCCCTTGCCTCTTCTCCCTTCTACTTGGTCCCAGGGTGGTGGGGCGCCCAACCTGGCCTTCCTAGCCACCACCTGCCATCTGCAGCTGAGTTCCTGAGGCTTGTCCCCTGCACACATACCTCCTTTGCTGATAACTCCCTCCGAGTTCTCTCTCCTAGCCCTCCTGTCCCTGCCTTGCTGCTCTGGACTGCTTTCAACTCACACATGCCTCTGCGTCATTGCCTCTTTGCCTCTGCCTCTGCTTCCCAATTTCCCCCTCCTCCTCTTGAGGTTCACAGGCTGCACACCTCCCTATGCACCTCTTCACTTCTTCTGGGGAAATTACAACTGCCTCACCCTGGCCTAGCCCTTCTTATCTTCTCCAAATCTCCCTCTGCTCTCACCCTCTGCACACCTGGGATCTCTCAGTCCTCTGGTGAACACCAATCCCCATTTATCTAATCTGTTGTCTGCCTGCTCTGTGCCCAAGCCCCTCTGCTCCTTTTCTGTGCACAGGAGGTTTGTGACAAAGGTAGGAGGGAAGCGGCACTCCTTTCCTGCCTTCTGGTTTTATGACTGACATCCGATTGGTCTGGAAACGGCCTCTGCCCCCTTGGCCAAGACCACCTGAAGACCTTGCCTGGCTTGCTAGGCAGCAGCCCTTTGTTTTTCTGAGCAGGAAGGACTGCACATATGCGACCCACTATGCAGAAAAGCCTCCAGGTGGTGGCCAGATGTTTTGTTTCTCCATTCCTTGCCCACTTTGTTGATGTGTGCTTTCATTTGCATTCCAACAGGAACAGCCTTAAGGGAGGGGTAGTGAGGCTGCTTAGAGGTCGGCAGTTGGTGCTCACAGGCCAGCAGGGCCTCCTGGTGCCTCACTAACAGTGCATTTGCACCTGGGGTGCTGGGAAGGCTCTGGGCAGTGCCCATATGGTTTGGAGCTCTGTGACATGGCCAGGTACTAGGCGCCTCCTGCTGACTTGAGCCAGTGTTCCAACTGGAGTTGCCATAGCAAAAAGGGCACAGGGCCCCTTGGGGGTTTGCTGTAAGTTCTCACTAGTTCTCACAGGCCTTCGGGGATGCACAGGATGTGTAGAGCCGCACATCCCTCCCCTGACCATTCTGCTGGGAACGGCTTGGGCCAGGGTCCTAGGCAAATACACTTTCCACCTCCCCTCCTGCTCCATCTTCCCACATCCTGGTTGAACCCCTGTGACACAGCTCCCCACCGCCTCTGCCCTTGCCAGTCCTGGAAGTGGCTGGTGTATGGATCCGCCACCTCTCTCCCAATCAACCTCATCTCTCTTGCTCAGAGCATAAGGGAGATACAAGGTTAGCAGGTCAGCGAATCTGGGCATCTCCTTTCTGCGCTAGTGTCTGCTTAACTCTTGTCTTCCCGCTTGCCTTGGCCTCTCTGGCCTAGATCCCTGCCTGCTACTTCCTGCTATTGAGCAGCCAAGGATTATACTGGCTAGAGGCAGGAGCTGGCAATCCTGGTGCCCGTGGCTCACAGCCATATGTTTTAGGCTCCTTCAGGAAGCTCTGCTAAGACACCAGGGAAAGGGATATCTGACCCTTCCCTGCCGTGACCAAGGCACACTAGCACCCAGCAATGATATTCATAGGCAGCATCATCACTGTCATGCAGATCTCCAAGAGCAGAGGCAGCTTGGCATCAAGTACGGAGACCTTTGTGTAGAGGACAGCACAAGAGGGGAGCCTTCGCCATATGATTGGTTTCCGGGAACTTCGAAAAACAAGTAACGTGTAAACATTTTGAACTCCCTCTGTCCAACCTCATACCTGACACACTCATGCAACCGCAAATGAACAAAAAATTCCTCACAGGCGAGCCGACTCTCTCTCTCTCTCTCTTTCTCTCTCTTCCTCCCCGCCACCCCCACATGCTCACTATAACACTCTGTGCCGGGTCCTCCTGGATCTACATCCACATACCTATTTGCACATATGCAGACTTAGGCTTAGGAAGCACACTCCTGTACAGCATCAGGAACACACGCATGTAGGCAAGCAGGGGCACACACACGCACACGTGAGCGCACCCAGTACACAGTGGCTTGGAAGGTGCTAAGCGGTTTTCGAGGACTGTGTCCTACTTGCTCAAGTCCAGGGTGTTGTTCTCGTGGTGGGCGTGGCTAAGGAGCCCAGCGCTGCTTACTGGACAGTCCATTGGCACTTGGGCCTCCCCCTGCTGTCCTCACCAGTCTCCCATTCCCTGAACCATGCAGCTTCGGAGACCTGGGTAGCAACAAACTCTTCGGGAAAGCAATCAAGGCAGAAATGTCAATGTAACAGGACCACATGATTACGCCCCAGTAGTGCCACAACCAAGGATGGCATTCGTTACCCCTCAGGTCTACACCCTAAAGCCCAGCGCTGCGCGCAGAGAATGGGGCAGGCCTGTGCCCCAGAGTCCCTTGCCTCTTCTCCCTTCTACTTGGTCCCAGGGTGGTGGGGCGCCCAACCTGGCCTTCCTAGCCACCACCTGCCATCTGCAGCTGAGTTCCTGAGGCTTGTCCCCTGCACACATACCTCCTTTGCTGATAACTCCCTCCGAGTTCTCTCTCCTAGCCCTCCTGTCCCTGCCTTGCTGCTCTGGACTGCTTTCAACACACACATGCCTCTGCGTCACTGCCTCTTTGCCTCTGCCTCTGCTTCCCAATTTCCCCCTCCTCCTCTTGAGGTTCACAGGCTGCACACCTCCCCATGCACCTCTTCACTTCTTCGGGGGAAATTACAACTGCCTCACCCTGGCCTAGCCCTTCTTATCTTCTCCAAATCTCCCTCTGCTCTCACCCTCTGCACACCTGGGATCTCTCAGTCCTCTGGTGAACACCAATCCCCATTTATCTAATCTGTTGTCTGCCTGCTCTGTGCCCAAGCCCCTCTGCTCCTTTTCTGTGCACACGAGGTTTGTGACAAAGGTAGGAGGGAAGCGGCACTCCTTTCCTGCCTTCTGGTTTTATGACTGACATCCGATTGGTCTGGAAACGGCCTCTGCCCCCTTGGCCAAGATCACCTGAAGACCATGCCTGGCTTGCTAGGCAGCAGCCCTGTGTTTTTCTGAGCAGGGAGGACTGCACATATGCGACCCACTATGCAGAAAAGCCTCCAGGGGGTGGCCAGATGTTTTGTTTCTCCAGTCCTTGCCCACTTTGTTGATGTGTGCTTTCATTTGCATTCCAACAGGAACAGCCTTAAGGGAGGGCTAGTGAGGCTGCTTAGAGGTAGGCAGTTGGTGCTCACAGGCCAGCAGGGCCTCCTGGTGCCTCACTAACAGTGCATTTGCACCTGGGGTGCTGGGAAGCATTGGGGCAGTGCCCATATGGTTTGGAGCTCTGTGACATGGCCAGGTACTAGGCGCCTCCTGCTGACTTGAGCCAGTGTTCCAACTGGAGTTGCCATAGCAAAAAGGGCACAGGGCCCCTTGGGGGTTTGTTGTAAGTTCTCACTAGTTCTCACAGGCCTTCGGGGATGCACAGGATGTATAGAGCCGCACATCCCTCCCCTGACCATTCTGCTGGGAACGGCTTGGGCCAGGGTCCTAGGCAAATACACTTTCCACCTCCCCTCCTGCTCCATCTTCCCACATCCTGGTTGAACCCGTGTGACACAGCTCCCCACCGCCTCTGCCCTTGCCAGTCCTGGAAGTGGCTGGTGTATGGATCCGCCACCTCTCTCACAATCAACCTCATCTCTCTTGCTCAGAGCATAAGGGAGATACAAGGTTAGCAGGTCAGCGAATCTGGGCATCTCCTTTCTGCGCTAGTGTCTGCTTAACTCTTGTCTTCCCACTTGCCTTGGCCTCTCTGGCCCAGATCCCTGCCTGCTACTTCCTGCTATTGAGCAGCCAAGGATTATACTGGCTAGAGGCAGGAGCTGGCAATCCTGGTGCCCGTGGCTCACAGCCATATGTTTTAGGCTCCTTCAGGAAGCTCTGCTAAGACACCAGGGAAAGGGATATCTGACCCTTCCCTGCCGTGACCAAGGCACACTAGCACCCAGCAATGATATTCATAGGCAGCATCATCACTGTCATGCAGATCTCCAAGTGCAGAGGCAGCTTGGCATCAAGTACGGAGACCTTTGTGTAGAGGACAGCACAAGAGGGGAGCCTTCGCCATATGATTGGTTTCCGGGAACTTCGAAAAACAAGTAATGTGTAAACACTTTGAACTCCCTCTGTCCAACCTCATACCTGACACACTCATGCAACCGCACATGAACAAAAAATTCCTCACAGGCGAGCCGACTCTCTCTCTCTCTCTTTCTCTCTCTTCCTCCCCGCCACCCCACATGCTCACTATAACACTCTGTGCCGGGTCATCCTGGATCTACATCCACATACCTATTTGCACATATGCAGACTTAGGCTTAGGAAGCACACTCCTGTACAGCATCAGGAACACACGCATGTAGGCAAGCAGGGGCACACACACGCACACGTGAGCGCACCCAGTACACAGTGGCTTGGAAGGTGCTAAGGGGTTTTGCAGGACTGTGTCCTACTTGCTCAAGTCCAGGGTGTTGTTCTCGTGGTAGGCGTGGCTAAGGAGCCCAGCGCTGCTTACTGGACAGTCCATTGGCACTTGGGCCTCCCCCTGCTGTCCTCACCAGTCTCCCATTCCCTGAACCTTGCAGCTTCGGAGACCTGGGTAGCAACAAACTCTTCGGGAAAGCAATCAAGGCAGAAATGTCAATGTAACAGGACCACATGATTACGCCCCAGTAGTGCCCCAACCAAGGATGGCATTCGTTACCCCTCAGGTCTACACCCTAAAGCACAGCGCTGCGCGCAGAGAATGGGGCAGGCCTGTGCCCCAGAATCCCTTGCCTCTTCTCCCTTCTACTTGGTCCCAGGGTGGTGGGGCGCCCAACCTGGCCTTCCTAGCCACCACCTGCCATCTGCAGCTGAGTTCCTGAGGCTTGTCCCCTGCACACATACCTCCTTTGCTGATAACTCCCTCCGAGTTCTCTCTCCTAGCCCTCCTGTCCCTGCCTTGCTGCTCTGGACTGCTTTCAACTCACACATGCCTCTGCGTCATTGCCTCTTTGCCTCTGCCTCTGCTTCCCAATTTCCCCCTCCTCCTCTTGAGGTTCACAGGCTGCACACCTCCCCATGCACCTCTTCACTTCTTCTGGGGAAATTACAACTGCCTCACCCTGGCCTAGCCCTTCTTATCTTCTCCAAATCTCCCTCTGCTCACACACTCTGCACACCTGGGATCTCTCATTCCTCTGGTGAACACCAATCCCCATTTATCTAATCTGTTGTCTGCCTGCTCTGTGCCCAAGCCCCTCTGCTCCTTTTCTGTGCACAGGAGGTTTGTGACAAAGGTAGGAGGGAAGCGGCACTCCTTTCCTGCCTTCTGGTTTTATGACTGACATCCGATTGCTCTGGAAACGGCCTCTGCCCCCTTGGCCAAGACCACCTGAAGACCTTGCCTGGCTTGCTAGGCAGCAGCCCTGTGTTTTTCTGAGCAGGAAGGACTGCACATATGCGACCCACTATGCAGAAAAGCCTCCAGGGGGTGGCCAGATGTTTTGTTTCTCCAGTCCTTGCCCACTTTGTTGATGTGTGCTTTCATTTGCATTCCAACAGGAACAGCCTTAAGGGAGGGCTAGTGAGGCTGCTTAGAGGTAGGCAGTTGGTGCTCACAGGCCAGCAGGGCCTCCTGGTGCCTCACTAACAGTGCATTTGCACCTGGGGTGCTGGGAAGCCTCTGGGCAGTGCCCATATGGTTTGGAGCTCTGTGACATGGCCAGGTACTAGGCGCCTCCTGCTGACTTGAGCCAGTGTTCCAACTGGAGTTGCCATAGCAAAAAGGGCACAGGGCCCCTTGGGGGTTTGCTGTAAGTTCTCACTAGTTCTCACAGGCCTTCGGGGATGCACAGGATGTGTAGAGCCGCACATCCCTCCCCTGACCATTCTACTGGGAACGGCTTGGGCCAGGGTCCTAGGCAAATACACTTTCCACCTCCCCTCCTGCTCCATCTTCCCACATCCTGGTTGAACCCGTGTGACACAGCTCCCCACCGCCTCTGCCCTTGCCAGTCCTGGAAGTGGCTGGTGTATGGATCCGCCACCTCTCTCACAATCAACCTCATCTCTCTTGCTCAGAGCATAAGGGAGATACAAGGTTAGCAGGTCAGCGAATCTGGGCATCTCCTTTCTGCGCTAGTGTCTGCTTAACTCTTGTCTTCCCGCTTGCCTTGGCCTCTCTGGCCCAGATCCCTGCCTGCTACTTCCTGCTATTGAGCAGCCAAGGATTATACTGGCTAGAGGCAGGAGCTGGCAATCCTGGTGCCCGTGGCTCACAGCCATATGTTTTAGGCTCCTTCAGGAAGCTCTGCTAAGACACCAGGGAAAGGGATATCTGACCCTTCCCTGCCGTGACCAAGGCACACTAGCACCCAGCAATGATATTCATAGGCAGCATCATCACTGTCATGCAGATCTCCAAGAGCAGAGGCAGCTTGGCATCAAGTACGGAGACCTTTGTGTAGAGGACAGCACAAGAGGGGAGCCTTCGCCATATGATTGGTTTCCGGGAACTTCAAAAAACAAGTAACGTGTAAACACTTTGAACTCCCTCTGTCCAACCTCATACCTGACACACTCATGCAACCGCACATGAACAAAAAATTCCTCACAGGCGAGCCGACTCTCTCTCTCTCTCTTTCTCTCTCTTCCTCCCCGCCACCCCCACATGCTCACTATAACACACTGTGCCGGGTCCTCCTGGATCTACATCCACATACCTATTTGCACATATGCAGACTTAGGCTTAGGAAGCACACTCTTGTACAGCATCAGGAACACACGCATGTAGGCAAGCAGGGGCACACACACGCACACGTGAGCGCACCCAGTACACAGTGGCTTGGAAGGTGCTAAGGGGTTTTCCAGGACTGTGTCCTACTTGCTCAAGTCCAGGGTGTTGTTCTCGTGGTGGGCGTGGCTAAGGAGCCCAGCGCTGCTTACTGGAGAGTCCATTGGCACTTGGGCCTCCCCCTGCTGTCCTCACCAGTCTCCCATTCCCTGAAACATGCAGCTTCGGAGACCTGGGTAGCAACAAACTCTTCGGGAAAGCAATCAAGGCAGAAATGTCAATGTAACAGGACCACATGATTACGCCCCAGTAGTGCCCCAACCAAGGATGGCATTCGTTACCCCTCAGGTCTACACCCTAAAGCACAGCGCTGCACGCAGAGAATGGGGCAGGCCTGTGCCCCAGAATCCCTTGCCTCTTCTCCCTTCTACTTGGTCCCAGGGTGGTGGGGCGCCCAACCTGGCCTTCCTAGCCACCACCTGCCATCTGCAGCTGAGTTCCTGAGGCTTGTCCCCTGCACACATACCTCCTTTGCTGATAACTCCCTCCGAGTTCTCTCTCCTAGCCCTCCTGTCCCTGCCTTGCTGCTCTGGACTGCTTTCAACTCACACATGCCTCTGCGTCACTGCCTCTTTGCCTCTGCCTCTGCTTCCCAATTTCCCCCTCCTCCTCTTGAGGTTCACAGGCTGCACACCTCCCCATGCACCTCTTCACTTCTTCTGGGGAAATTACAACTGCCTCACCCTGGCCTAGCCCTTCTTATCTTCTCCAAATCTCCCTCTGCTCACACACTCTGCACACCTGGGATCTCTCATTCCTCTGGTGAACACCAATCCCCATTTATCTAATCTGTTGTCTGCCTGCTCTGTACCCAAGCCCCTCTGCTCCTTTTCTGTGCACAGGAGGTTTGTGACAAAGGTAGGAGGGAAGCGGCACTCCTTTCCTGCCTTCTGGTTTTATGACTGACATCCGATTGCTCTGGAAACGGCCTCTGCCCCCTTGGCCAAGACCACCTGAAGACCTTGCCTGGCTTGCTAGGCAGCAGCCCTGTGTTTTTCTGAGCAGGAAGGACTGCACATATGCGACCCACTATGCAGAAAAGCCTCCAGGGGGTGGCCAGATGTTTTGTTTCTCCAGTCCTTGCCCACTTTGTTGATGTGTGCTTTCATTTGCATTCCAACAGGAACAGCCTTAAGGGAGGGCTAGTGAGGCTGCTTAGAGGTAGGCAGTTGGTGCTCACAGGCCAGCAGGGCCTCCTGGTGCCTCACTAACAGTGCATTTGCACCTGGGGTGCTGGGAAGCCTCTGGGCAGTGCCCATATGGTTTGGAGCTCTGTGACATGGCCAGGTACTAGGCGCCTCCTGCTGACTTGAGCCAGTGTTCCAACTGGAGTTGCCATAGCAAAAAGGGCACAGGGCCCCTTGGGGGTTTGCTGTAAGTTCTCACTAGTTCTCACAGGCCTTCGGGGATGCACAGGATGTGTAGAGCCGCACATCCCTCCCCTGACCATTCTACTGGGAACGGCTTGGGCCAGGGTCCTAGGCAAATACACTTTCCACCTCCCCTCCTGCTCCATCTTCCCACATCCTGGTTGAACCCGTGTGACACAGCTCCCCACCGCCTCTGCCCTTGCCAGTCCTGGAAGTGGCTGGTGTATGGATCCGCCACCTCTCTCACAATCAACCTCATCTCTCTTGCTCAGAGCATAAGGGAGATACAAGGTTAGCAGGTCAGCGAATCTGGGCATCTCCTTTCTGCGCTAGTGTCTGCTTAACTCTTGTCTTCCCGCTTGCCTTGGCCTCTCTGGCCCAGATCCCTGCCTGCTACTTCCTGCTATTGAGCAGCCAAGGATTATACTGGCTAGAGGCAGGAGCTGGCAATCCTGGTGCCCGTGGCTCACAGCCATATGTTTTAGGCTCCTTCAGGAAGCTCTGCTAAGACACCAGGGAAAGGGATATCTGACCCTTCCCTGCCGTGACCAAGGCACACTAGCACCCAGCAATGATATTCATAGGCAGCATCATCACTGTCATGCAGATCTCCAAGAGCAGAGGCAGCTTGGCATCAAGTACGGAGACCTTTGTGTAGAGGACAGCACAAGAGGGGAGCCTTCGCCATATGATTGGTTTCCGGGAACTTCAAAAAACAAGTAACGTGTAAACACTTTGAACTCCCTCTGTCCAACCTCATACCTGACACACTCATGCAACCGCACATGAACAAAAAATTCCTCACAGGCGAGCCGACTCTCTCTCTCTCTCTTTCTCTCTCTTCCTCCCCGCCACCCCCACATGCTCACTATAACACACTGTGCCGGGTCCTCCTGGATCTACATCCACATACCTATTTGCACATATGCAGACTTAGGCTTAGGAAGCACACTCTTGTACAGCATCAGGAACACACGCATGTAGGCAAGCAGGGGCACACACACGCACACGTGAGCGCACCCAGTACACAGTGGCTTGGAAGGTGCTAAGGGGTTTTCCAGGACTGTGTCCTACTTGCTCAAGTCCAGGGTGTTGTTCTCGTGGTGGGCGTGGCTAAGGAGCCCAGCGCTGCTTACTGGACAGTCCATTGGCACTTGGGCCTCCCCCTGCTGTCCTCACCAGTCTCCCATTCCCTGAACCATGCAGCTTCGGAGACCTGGGTAGCAACAAACTCTTCGGGAAAGCAATCAAGGCAGAAATGTCAATGTAACAGGACCACATGATCACGCCCCAGTAGTGCCGCAACCAAGGATGGCATTCGTTAGCCCTCAGGTCTACACCCTAAAGCACAGCGCTGCGCGCAGAGAATGGGGCAGGCCTGTGCCCCAGAATCCCTTGCCTCTTCTCCCTTCTACTTGGTCCCAGGGTGGTGGGGCGCCCAACCTGGCCTTCCTAGCCACCACCTGCCATCTGCAGCTGAGTTCCTGAGGCTTGTCCCCTGCACACATAGCTCCTTTGCTGATAACTCCCTCCGAGTTCTCTCTCCTAGCCCTCCTGTCCCTGCCTTGCTGCTCAGGACTGCTTTCAACTCACACATGCCTCTGCGTCACTGCCTCTTTGCCTCTGCCTCTGCTTCCCAATTTCCCCCTCCTCCTCTTGAGGTTCACAGCCTGCACACCTCCCTATGCACCTCTTCACTTCTTCTGGGGAAATTACAACTGCCTCACCCTGGCCTAGCCCTTCTTATCTTCTCCAAATCTCCCTCTGCTCTCACCCTCTGCACACCTGGGATCTCTCAGTCCTCTGGTGAACACCAATCCCCATTTATCTAATCTGTTGTCTGCCTGCTCTGTGCCCAAGCCCCTCTGCTCCTTTTCTGTGCACAGGAGGTTTGTGACAAAGGTAGGAGGGAAGTGGCACTCCTTTCCTGCCCTCTGGTTTTATGACTGACATCCGATTGGTCTGGAAACGGCCTCTGCCCCCTTGGCCAAGACCACCTGAAGACCTTGCCTGGCTTGCTAGGCAGCAGCCCTGTGTTTTACTGAGCAGGAAGGACTGCACATATGCGACCCACTATGCAGAAAAGCCTAGAGGGGGTGGCCGGATGTTTTGTTTCTCCATTCCTTGCCCACTTTGTTGATGTGTGCGTTCATTTGCATTCCAACAGGAACAGCCTTAAGGGAGGGCTAGTGAGGCTGCTTAGAGGAAGGCAGTTGGTGCTCACAGGCCAGCAGGGCCTCCTGGTGCCTCACTAACAGTGCATTTGCACCTGGGGTGCTGGGAAGCCTCTGGGCGGTGCCCATATGGTTTGGAGCTTTGTGACATGGCCAGGTACTAGGCACCTCCTGCTGACTTGAGCCAGTGTTCCAACTGGAGTTGCCATAGCAAAAAGGGCACAGGGCCCCTTGGGGGTTTGCTGTAAGTTCTCACTAGTTCTCACAGGCCTTCGGGGATGCACAGGATGTGTAGAGCCGCACATCCCTCCCCTGACCATTCTGCTGGGAACGGCTTGGGCCAGGGTCCTAGGCAAATACACTTTCCACCTCCCCTCCTGCTCCATCTTCCCACATCCTGGTTGAACCCGTGTGACACAGCTCCACTCCGCCTCTGCCCTTGCCAGTCCTGGAAGTTGCTGGTGTATGGATCCGCCACCTCTCTCACAATCAACCACATCTCTCTTGCTCAGAGCATAAGGGAGATACAAGGTTAGCAGGTCAGCGAATCTGGGCATCTCCTTTCTGCGCTAGTGTCTGCTTAACTCTTGTCTTCCCGCTTGCCTTGGCCTCTCTGGCCCAGATCCCTGCCTGCTACTTCCTGCTATTGAGCAGCCAAGGATTATACTGGCTAGAGGCAGGAGCTGGAAATCCTGGTGCCCGTGGCTCACAGCCATATGTTTTAGGCTCCTTCAGGAAGCTCTGCTAAGACACCAGGGAAGGGATATCTGACCCTTCCCTGCCGTGACCAAGGCACACTAGCACCCTGCAATGATATTCATAGGCAGCATCATCACTGTCATGCAGATCTCCAGGAGCAGAGGCAGCTTGGCATCAAGTACGGAGACCTTTGTGTAGAGGACAGCACAAGAGGGGAGCCTTTGCCATATGATTGGTTTCCGGGAACTTCAAAAAACAAGTAACGTGTAAACACTTTGAACTCCCTCTGTCCAACCTCATACCTGACACACTCATGCAACCGCACATGAACAAAAAATTCCTCACAGGAGAGCCGATTCTCTCTCTCTCTCTTTCTCTCTCTTCCTCCCCGCCAACCCCACATGCTCACTATAACACACTGTGCCGGGTCCTCCTGGATCTACATCCACATACCTATTTGCACATATGCAGACTTAGGCTTAGGAAGCACACTCTTGTACAGCATCAGGAACGCACGCATGTAGGCAAGCAGGGGCCCACACACGCACACGTGAGCGCACCCAGTACACAGTGGCTTGGAAGTTGCTAAGGGGTTTTCGAGGACTGTGGCCTACTTGCTCAAGTCCAGGGTGTTGTTCTCGTGGTGGGCGTGGCTAAGGAGCCCAGCGCTGCTTACTGGACAGTCCATTGGCACTTGGGCCTCCCCCTGCTGTCCTCACCAGTCTCCCATTCCCTGAACCATGCTGCTTCGGAGACCTGGGTAGCAACAAACTCTTCGGGAAAGCAATCAAGGCAGAAATGTCAATGTAACAGGACCACATGATCACGCCCCAGTAGTGCCGCAACCAAGGATGGCATTCGTTACCCCTCAGGTCTACATCCTAAAGCACAGTGCTGCGCGCAGAGAATGGGGCAGGCCTGTGCCCCAGAATCCCTTGCCTCTTCTCCCTTCTACTTGGTCCCAGGGTGGTGGGGCGCCCAACCTGGCCTTCCTAGCCACCACCTGCCATCTGCAGCTGAATTCCTGAGGCTTGTCCCCTGCACACATACCTCCTTTGCTGATAACTCCCTCCGAGTTCTCTCTCCTAGCCCTCCTGTCCCTGCCTTGCTGCTCTGGACTGCTTTCAACTCACACATGCCTCTGCGTCACTGCCTCTTTGCCTCTGCCTCTGCTTCCCAATTTCCCCCTCCTCCTCTTGAGGTTCACAGGCTGCACACCTCCCCATGCACCTCTTCACTTCTTCTGGGGAAATTACAACTGCCTCACCCTGGCCTAGCCCTTCTAATCTTCTCCAAATCTCCCTCTGCTCTCACCCTCTGCACACCTGGGATCTCTCAGTCCTCTGGTGAACACCAATCCCCATTTATCTAATCTGTTGTCTGCCTGCTCTGTGCCTAAGCCCCTCTGCTCCTTTTCTGTGCACAGGAGGTTTGTGACAAAGGAAGCAGGGAAGTGGCACTCCTTTCGTGCCTTCTGGTTTTATGACTGACATCCGATTGGTCTGGAAACGGCCTCTGCCCCCTTGGCCAAGACCACCTGAAGACCTTGCCTGGCTTGCTAGGCAGCAGCCCTGTGTTTTTCTGAGCAGGAAGGACTGCACATATGCGAACCACTATGCAGAAAAGCCTCCAGGGGGTGGCCGGATGTTTTGTTTCTCCATTCCTTGCCCACTATGTTGATGTGTGCTTTCATTTGCATTCCAACAGGAACAGCCTTAAGGGAGGGGTAGTGAGGCTGCTTAGAGGTAGGCAGTTGGTGCTCACAGGCCAGAAGGGCCTCCTGGTGCCTCACTAACAGTGCATTTGCACCTGGGGTGCTGGGAAGCCTCTGGGCAGTGCCCATATGATTTGGAGCTCTGTGACATGGCCAGGTACTAGGCGCCTCCTGCTGACTTGAGCAATCCCCATTTATCTAATCTGTTGTCTGCCTGCTCTGTGCCCAAGCCCCTCTGCTCCTTTTCTGTGCACAGGAGGTTTGTGACAAAGGTAGGAGGGAAGCGGCACTCCTTTCCTGCCTTCTGGTTTTATGACTGACATCCGATTGGTCTGGAAACGGCCTCTGCCCCCTTGGCCAAGACCACCTGAAGACCTTGCCTGGCTTGCTAGGCAGCAGCCCTGTGTTTTTCTGAGCAGGAAGGACTGCACATATGCGACCCACTATGCAGAAAACCCTCCAGGGGGTGGCCGGATGTTTTGTTTCTCCATTCCTTGCCCACTTTGTTGATGTGTGCTTTCATTTGCATTCCAACAGGAACAGCCTTAAGGGAGGGCTAGTGAGGCTGCTTAGTGGTAGGCAGTTGGTGCTCACAGGCCAGCAGGGCCTCCTGGTGCCTCACTAACAGTGCATTTGCACCTGGGGTGCTGGGAAGCCTCTGGGCAGTGCCCATATGGTTTGGAGCTCTGTGACATGGCCAGGTACTAGGCGCCTCCTGCTGACTTGAGCCAGTGTTCCAACTGGAGTTGCCATAGCAAAAGGGGCACAGGGCCCCTTGGGGGTTTGCTGTAAGTTCTCACTAGTTCTCACATGCCTTAGGGGATGCACAGGATGTGTAGAGCCGCACATCCCTCCCCTGACCATTCTGCTGGGAACGGCTTGGGCCAGGGTCCTAGGCAAATACACTTTCCACCTCCCCTGCTCCATCTTCCCACACCCTGGTTGAACCCGTGTGACACAGCTCCCCACCGCCTCTGCCCTTGCCAGTCCTGGAAGTGGCTGGTGTATGGATCCGCCACCTCTCTCACAATCAACCTCATCTCTCTTGCTCAGAGCATAAGGGAGATACAAGGTTAGCAGGTCAGCGAATCTGGGCCTCTCCTATCTGCGCTAGTGTCTGCTTAACTCTTGTCTTCCTGCTTGCCTTGGCCTCTCTGGCCCAGATCCCTGCCTGCTACTTCCTGCTATTGAGCAGCCAAGGATTATACTGGCTAGAGGCAGGAGCTGGCAATCCTGGTGCCCGTGGCTCACAGCCATATGTTTTAGGCTCCTTCAGGAAGCTCTGCTAAGACACCAGGGAAAGGGATATCTGACCCTTCCCTGCCGTGACCAAGGCACACTAGCACCCAGCAATGATATTCATAGGCAGCATCATCACTGTCATGCAGATCTCCAAGAGCAGAGGCAGCTTGGCATCAAGTACGGAGACCTTTGTGTAGCGGACAGCACAAGAGGGGAGCCTTCGCCATATGATTGGTTTCCGGGAACTTCAAAAAACAAGTAACGTGTAAACACTTTGAACTCCCTCTGTCCAACCTCATACCTGACACACTTATGCAACCGCACATGAACAAAAAATTCCTCACAGGCGAGCCGACTCTCTCTCTCTCTCTTTCTCTCTCTTCCTCCCCGCCACCCCCACATGCTCACTATAACACACTGTGCCGGGTCCTCCTGGATCTACATCCACATACCTATTTGCACATATGTAGACTTAAGCTTAGGAAGCACACTCTTGTACAGCATCAGGAACACACGCATGTGGGTAAGCAGGGGCACACACACGCACACGTGAGCGCACCCAGTACACAGTGGCTTGGAAGGTGCTAAGGGGTTTTCCAGGACTGTGTCCTACTTGCTCAAGTCCAGGGTGTTGTTCTCGTGGTGGGCGTGGCTAAGGAGCCCAGCGCTGCTTACTGGACAGTCCATTGGCACTTGGGCCTCCCCCTGCTGTCCTCACCAGTCTCCCATTCCCTGAACCATGCAGCTTCGGAGACCTGGGTAGCAACAAACTCTTCGGGAAAGCAATCAAGGCAGAAATGTCAATGTAACAGGACCACATGATTACGCCCCAGTAGTGCCCCAACCAAGGATGGCATTCGTTACCCCTCAGGTCTACACCCTAAAGCACAGCGCTGCGCGCAGACAATGGGGCAGGCCTGTGCCCCAGAATCCCTTGCCTCTTCTCCCTTCTACTTGGTCCCAGGGTGGTGGGGCGCCCAACCTGGCCTTCCTAGCCACCACCTGCCATCTGCAGCTGAGTTCCTGAGGCTTGTCCCCTGCACACATACCTCCTTTGCTGATAACTCCCTCCGAGTTCTCTCTCCTAGCCCTCCTGTCCCTGCCTTGAAGCTCTGGACTGCTTTCAACTCACACATGCCTCTGCGTCACTGCCCCTTTGCCTCTGCCTCTGCTTCCCAATTTCCCCCTCCTCCTCTTGAGGTTCACAGGCTGCACACCTCCCCATGCACCTCTTCACTTCTTCTGGGGAAATTACAACTGCCTCACCCTGGCCTAGCCCTTCTTATCTTCTCCAAATCTCCCTCTGCTCTCACCCTCTGCACACCTGGGATCTCTCAGTCCTCTGGTGAACACCAATCCCCATTTATCTAATCTGTTGTCTGCCTGCTCTGTGCCCAAGCCCCTCTGCTCCTTTTCTGTGCACAGGAGGTTTGTGACAAAGGTAGGAGGGAAGCGGCACTCCTTTCCTGCCTTCTGGTTTTATGACTGACATCCGATTGGTCTGGAAACGGCCTCTGCCCCCTTGGCCAAGACCACCTGAAGACCTTGCCTGGCTTGCTAGGCAGCAGCCCTGTGTTTTTCTGAGCAGGAAGGACTGCACATATGCGACCCACTATGCAGAAAAGCCTCCAGGGGGTGGCCGGATGTTTTGTTTCTCCATTCCTTGCCCACTTTGTTGATGTGTGCTTTCATTTGCATTCCAACAGGAACAGCCTTAAGGGAGGGGTAGTGAGGCTGCTTAGAGGTAGGCAGTTGGAGCTCACAGGCCAGCAGGGCCTCCTGGTGCCTCACTAACAGTGCATTTGCACCTGGGGTGCTGGGAAGCCTCTGGGCAGTGCCCATATGGTTTGGAGCTCTGTGACATGGCCAGGTACTAGGCGCCTCCTGCTGACTTGAGCCAGTGTTCCAACTGGAGTTGCCATAGCAAAAAGGGCACAGGGCCCCTTGGGGGTTTGCTGTAAGTTCTCACTAGTTCTCACAGGCCTTCGGGGATGCACAGGATGTGTAGAGCCGCACATCCCTCCCCTGACCATTCTGCTGGGAACGGCTTGGGCCAGGGTCCTAGGCAAATACACTTTCCACCTCCCCTCCTGCTCCATCTTCCCACATCCTGGTTGAACCCGTGTGACACAGCTCCCCACCGCCTCTGCCCTTGCCAGTCCTGGAAGTGGCTGGTGTATGGATCCGCCACCTCTCTCACAATCAACCTCATCTCTCTTGCTCAGAGCATAAGGGAGATACAAGGTTAGCAGGTCAGCGAATCTGGGCATCTCCTTTCTGCGCTAGTGTCTGCTTAACTCTTGTCTTCCCGCTTGCCTTGGCCTCTCTGGCCCAGATCCCTGCCTGCTACTTCCTGCTATTGAGCAGCCAAGGATTATACTGGCTAGAGGCAGGAGCTGGCAATCCTGGTGCCCGTGGCTCACAGCCATATGTTTTAGGCTCCTTCAGGAAGCTCTGCTAAGACACCAGGGAAAGGGATATCTGACCCTTCCCTGCCGTGACCAAGGCACACTAGCACCCAGCAATGATATTCATAGGCAGCATCATCACTGTCATGCAGATCTCCAAGAGCAGAGGCAGCTTGGCATCAAGTACGGAGACCTTTGTTTAGAGGACAGCACAAGAGGGGAGCCTTTGCCATATGATTGGTTTCCGGGAACTTCAAAAAACAAGTAACGTGTAAACACTTTGAACTCCCTCTGTCCAACCTCATACCTGACACACTCATGCAACCGCACATGAACAAAAAATTCCTCACAGGCGAGCCGACTCTCTCTCTCTCTCTTTCTCTCTCTTCCTCCCCGCCACCCCCACATGCTCACTATAACACACTGTGCTGGGTCCTCCTGGATCTACATCCACATACATATTTGCACATATGCAGCCTTGGGCTTAGGAAGCACACTCTTGTACAGCATCAGGAACACACGCATGTGGGCAAGCAGGGGCACACACACGCACACGTGAGCGCACCCAGTACACAGTGGCTTGGAAGGTGCTAAGGGGTTTTCGAGGACTGTGTCCTACTTGCTCAAGTCCAGGGTGTTGTTCTCGTGGTGGGCGTGGCTAAGGAGCCCAGCGCTGCTTACTGGACAGTCCATTGGCACTTGGGCCTCCCCTTGCTGTCCTCACCATTCTCCCATTCCCTGAACCATGCAGCTTCGGAGACCTGGGTAGCAACAAACTCTTCGGGAAAGCAATCAAGGCAGAAATGTCAATGTAACAGGACCACATGATCACGCCCCAGTAGTGCCCCAACCAAGGATGGCATTCGTTACCCCTCAGGTCTACACCCTAAAGCACAGCGCTGCGCAAAGAGAATGGGGCAGGCCTGTGCCCCAGAATCCCTTGCCTCTTCTCCCTTCTACTTGGTCCCAGGGTGGTGGGGCGCCCAACCTGGCCTTCCTAGCCACCACCTGCCATCTGCAGCTGAGTTCCTGAGGGTTGTCCCCTGCAAACATACCTCCTTTGCTGATAACTCCCTCCGAGTTCTCTCTCCTAGCCCTCCTGTCCCTGCCTTGCTGCTCTGGACTGCTTTCAACTCACACATGCCTCTGCGTCACTGCCTCTTTGCCTCTGCCTCTGCTTCCCAATTTCCCCCTCCTCCTCTTGAGGTTCACAGGCTGCACACCTCCCCATGCACCTCTTCACTTCTTCTGGGGAAATGACAACTGCCTCACCCTGGCCTAGCCCTTCTTATCTTCTCCAAATCTCCCTCTGCTCTCACCCTCTGCACACCTGGGATCTCTCAGTCCTCTGGTGAACACCAATCCCCATTTATCTAATCTGTTGTCTGCCTGCTCTGTGCCCAAGCCCCTCTGCTCCTTTTCTGTGCACAGGAGGTTTGTGACAAAGGTAGGAGGGAAGCGGCACTCCTTTCCTGCCTTCTGGTTTTAGGACTGACATCCGATTGGTCTGGAAACGGCCTCTGCCCCCTTGGCCAAGACCACCTGAAGACCTTGCCTGGCTTGCTAGGCAGCAGCCCTGTGTTTTTCTGAGCAGGAAGGACTGCACATATGCGACCCACTATGCAGAAAAGCCTCCAGGGGGTGGCCGGATGTTTTGTTTCTCCATTCCTTGCCCACTTTGTTGATGTGTGCTTTCATTTGCATTCCAACAGGAACAGCCTTAAGGGAGGGGTAGTGAGGCTGCTTAGAGGTAGGCAGTTGGTGCTCACAGGCCAGCAGGGCCTCCTGGTGCCTCACTAACAGTGCATTTGCACCTGGGGTGCTGGGAAGCCTCTGGGCAGTGCCCATATGGTTTGGAGCTCTGTGACATGGCCAGGTACTAGGCGCCTCCTGCTGACTTGAGCCAGTGTTCCAACTGGAGTTGCCATAGCAAAAAGGGCACAGGGCCCCTTGGGGGTTTGCTGTAAGTTCTCACTAGTTCTCACAGGCCTTCGGGGATGCACAGGATGTGTAGAGCCGCACATCCCTCCCCTGACCATTCTGCTGGGAACGGCTTGGGCCAGGGTCCTAGGCAAATACACTTTCCACCTCCCCTCCTGCTCCATCTTCCCACATCCTGGTTGAACCCCTGTGACACAGCTCCCCACCGCCTCTGCCCTTGCCAGTCCTGGAAGTGGCTGGTGTATGGATCCGCCACCTCTCTCACAATCAACCTCATCTCTCTTGCTCAGAGCATAAGGGAGATACAAGGTTAGCAGGTCAGCGAATCTGGGCATCTCCTTTCTGCGCTAGTGTCAGCTTAACTCTTGTCTTCCCCCTTGCCTTGGCCTCTCTGGCCCAGATCCCTGCCTGCTACTTCCTGCTATTGAGCAGCCAAGGATTATACTGGCTAGAGGCAGGAGCTGGCAATCCTGGTGCCCGTGGCTCACAGCCGTATGTTTTAGGCTCCTTCAGGAAGCTCTGCTAAGACACCAGGGAAAGGGATATCTGACCCTTCCCTGCCGTGACCAAGGCACACTAGCACCCAGCAATGATATTCATAGGCAGCATCATCACTGTCATGCAGATCTCCAAGAGCAGAGGCAGCTTGGCATCAAGTACGGAGACCTTTGTGTAGCGGACAGCACAAGAGGTGAGCCTTCGCCATATGATTGGTTTCCGGGAACTTCAAAAAACAAGTAACGTGTAAACACTTTGAACTCCCTCTGTCCAACCTCATACCTGACACACTCATTCAACCGCACATGAACAAAAAATTCCTCACAGGCGAGCCGACTCTCTCTCTCTCTCTTTCTCTCTCTTCCTCCCCGCCACCCCCACATGCTCACTATAACACACTGTGCCGGGTCCTCCTGGATCTACATCCACATACCTATTTGCACATATGCAGACTTAGGCTTAGGAATCACACTCCTGTACAGCATCAGGAACACACGCATGTAGGCAAGCAGGGGCACACACACGCACACGTGAGCGCACCCAGTACACAGTGGCTTGGAAGGTGCTAAGGGGTTTTCGAGGACTGTGTCCTACTTGCTCAAGTCCAGGGTGTTGTTCTTGTGTTAGGCGTGGCTAAGGAGCCCAGCGCTGCTTACTGGACAGTCCATTGGCACTTGGGCCTCCCCCTGCTGTCCTCACCAGTCTCCCATTCCCTGAACCATGCAGCTTCGGAGACCTGGGTAGCAACAAACTCTTCGGGAAAGCAATCAAGGCAGAAATGTCAATGTAACAGGACCACATGATTACGCCCCAGTAGTGCCCCAACCAAGGATGGCATTCGTTACCCCTCAGGTCTACACCGTAAAGCCCAGCGCTGTGCGCAGAGAATGGGGCAGGCCTGTGCCCCAGAATCCCTTGCCTCTTCTCCCTTCTACTTGGTCCCAGGGTGGTGGGGCGCCCAACCTGGCCTTCCTAGCCACCACCTGCCATCTGCAGCTGAGTTCCTGAGGCTTGTCCCCTGCACACATACCTCCTTTGCTGATAACTCCCTCCGAGTTCTCTCTCCTAGCCTTCCTGTCCCTGCCTTGCTGCTCTGGACTGCTTTCAACTCACACATGCCTCTGCGTCACTGCCTCTTTGCCTCTGCCTCTGCTTCCCAATTTCCCCCTCCTCCTCTTGAGGTTCACAGGCTGCACACCTCCCCATGCACCTCTTCACTTCTTCTGGGGAAATGACAACTGCCTTACCCTGGCCTAGCCCTTCTTATCTTCTCCAAATCTCCCTCTGCTCACACCATCTGCACACCTGGGATCTCTCAGTCCTCTGGTGAACACCAATCCCCATTTACCTAATCTGTTGTCTGCCTGCTCTGTGCCCAAGCCCCTCTGCTCCTTTTCTGTGCACAGGAGGTTTGTGACAAAGGTAGGAGGGAAGCGGCACTCCTTTCCTGCCTTCTGGTTTTATGACTGACATCCGATTGGTCTGGAAACGGCCTCTGCCCCCTTGGCCAAGACCACCTGAAGACCTTGCCTGGCTTGCTAGGCAGCAGCCCTGTGTTTTTCTGAGCAGGGAGGACTGCACATTTGCGACCCACTATGCAGAAAAGCCTCCAGGGGGTGGCCGGATGTTTTGTTTCTCCATTCCTTGCCCACTTTGTTGATGTGTGCTTTCATTTGCATTCCAACAGGAACAGCCTTAAGGGAGGGCTAGTGAGGCTGCTTAGAGGTAGGCAGTTGGTGCTCACAGGCCAGCAGGGCCTCCTGGTGCCTCACTAACAGGGCATTTGCACCTGGGGTGCTGGGAAGCCTCTGGGCAGTGCCCATATGGTTTGGAGCTCTGTGACATGGCCAGGTACTAGGCACCTCCTGCTGACTTGAGCCAGTGTTCCAACTGGAGTTGCCATAGCAAAAAGGGCACAGGGCCCCTTGGGGGTTTGCTGTAAGTTCTCACTAGTTCTCACAGGCCTTCAGGGATGCACAGGATGTGTAGAGCCGCACATCCCTCCCCTGACCATTCTGCTGGGAACGGCTTGGGCCAGGGTCCTAGGCAAATACACTTTCCACCTCCCCTCCTGCTCCATCTTCCCACATCCTGGTTGAACCCGTGTGACACAGCTCCCCGCTGCCTCTGCCCTTGCTAGTCCTGGAAGTGGCTGGTGTATGGATCCGCCTCCTCTCTCACAATCAACCTCATCTCTCTTGCTCAGAGCATAAGGGAGATACAAGGTTAGCAGTTCAGCGAATCTGGGCATCTCCTTTCTGCGCTAGTGTCTGCTTAACTCTTGTCTTCCCGCTTGCCTTGGCCTCTCTGGCCCAGATCCCTGCCTGCTACTTCCTGCTATTGAGCAGCCAAGGATTATACTGGCTAGAGGCAGGAGCTGGCAATCCTGGTGCCCGTGGCTCACAGCCATATGTTTTAGGCTCCTTCAGGAAGCTCTGCTAAGACACCAGGGAAAGGGATATCTGACCCTTCCCTGCCGTGACCAAGGCACACTAGCACCCAGCAATGATATTCATAGGCAGCATCATCACTGTCATGCAGATCTCCAAGAGCAGAGGCAGCTTGGCATCAAGTACGGAGACCTTTGTGTAGAGGACAGCACAAGAGGGGAGCCTTCGCCATATGATTGGTTTCCGGGAACTTCAAAAAACAAGTAACGTGTAAACACTTTGAACTCCCTCTGTCCAACCTCATACCTGACACACTCATGCAACCGCACATGAACAAAAAATTCCTCACAGGCGAGCCGACTCTCTCTCTCTCTCTTTCTCTCTCTTCCTCCCCGCCACCCCCACATGCTCACTATAACACACTGTGCCGGGTCCTCCTGGATCTACATCCACATACCTATTTACACATACACAGACTTTGGCTTAGTAAGCACACCCATGTACAGCATCAGGAACAAACACACACGCATGTAAGCAAGCACGGGCATACATATGCACATGCGAGCGCACCCAGTACACAGTGGCTTGGAAGGTGCTTAAGGGTTTCCGGGGACTGTCCTACTTGCTCAAGTCAAGGGTGATATTCTTGTGGTCGGCGTGGCTAAGGAGCCCAGCGCTGCTTACTAGCCAGTCCATTGGCACTTGTGCCTCCCGCTGCTGTCCTCACCAGTATCCCGTTCCCTCAACCATGCAGCTTGGGTGACCTGGGTAGCAACAAACTTTGGGGGGAAAGAAATCAAGGGAGAAATGGGAATGCAACAGGACCACAGGATTAGGCCCCCAGTAGTGCCCCAACCTGGGAAGGCATTCATTACCGCTCAGGTCTACACCAAGAAGCATGGAGCTGCAAGCAGAGAGCGGGGCAGGCCTGTGTGCCAGAATCCCTTGCCTCTTCTTCCTTCTCTTGGTCCCAAGGTGGTGGGGTGCCCATCGTGATCGTCCAACCTCGCCTTTCTTGTATGGTGCAAGTCAGTTCGCTTTTTGGCAGGAACTGACCAGGAGGGCCTCCTAACGGAGGCTCAACCTGCCCACCTTGATCTTGGGTCTGCTACTTTTGCTTCTTCACAGGAGCCAGCGGATCAGCTTAGGAGATCTCCATTTTGTAAGTCTTTTAAATATCAGGCCTGTGTGTATTGTTTCTTCTGTTTTATTGGAATTGTTTTACCTCTTGTTATTTTGTGGACTGCACAACTGAGGAGACTGATAGGCATGGGCAACGTCCCTTTCACTCCCGTGGACTTGACTTTAGCCCACTGGAAGGAAGTTACTCACAATAATAGTGTAGAGATCAAGAAACGAAAGTGGGTGACTCTCTGCTCTTCTTAGTGGCTCACTTTCAAGATGGGTGGCCACCAGAAGGGACTTTTGACTTGAGTACAATTCTCAAAGTAGAGGACTATGTTTTTAATTCCTTACATAGTCACTTCGAAAAAGTTGGTAGATATCACCTTCTCTGGGCCCCTCCCGTGAGTCCGTCCCTTCTCCTTTTGTGTGAAAACTCATTTTGTTTTTTAAACACAAAGAGAAGTTCAACCACCTGTCACTCATGGTCTCAATTACTTGTGGTAATACTCAGTTAGCTGCTGTTACTGTGTTGGCACTTACTAAAAACTTCATAGAGTATATTAATCAGCTATAATGTCATGATAGTATTACCATATTACTGTACTGTATTAGAAAACAGATACACAGCAGATAGTGCTTAGAAAATTTCTAAGTACTGTATGTAAGCATTTAGGTTCTTTTTTTTTTTTTGGCCAGTCCTGGGCCTTGGACTAATGATTTCTCATTAGTATTACCAGGAGGGTTATATACTTAATTTAATGTTGTTTTTATTTTGCCAGTTCTGAGGCTTGAACTCAGGGCTTGAGCACTGTCCCTGAGCTGCTTTTATTCACACACACACACACACACACACACATACAGCACTACTTACACCTTTTTCTGTTTATGTGGTGGGGAGGAATGGAACCCAGGGCTTCATGCATGCTAGGTGAGCACTCTGCCGCTAAGCCACATTGCTAGTCGAATATGTTGGGTCTATTTATGATTGTTCATTATGCCAGTCCTGAGGCTTGAACTCAGGGCTTGGGTGCTGTTCTTGTGCTGAAGGCTAGCAGACTATCATTTGAACCACAGGTCCACTTCCAGCTTTTTTTGGTAGTTATTTGGAGATGAGTCTCATAGACTTTCCTGCCTGGATGGATTTGAGCTGTGAGTCTCAGCTCATAAGCTTCTGAGAAGTTAGGATTACAGGTGAGAGCCACTGGCACTTAGCAGCTACTTTTTTGTTTTTGTTGTTGTTGTTTTTACAAACTGATTGTAAAGATAAATTACAATATTTTAAGTGATGAACTGCTTTTCCTAATTCAAGTATTTTGGCATATTTTCTAGTTAATCAGTTATGTAGATGTAAAACATTACTTGGAAGATTGTTTATGTGTTTATTATGTGGAAGACAGCAATTTGCTTTTCATAATCGTTCATTCACTTGTGAAATATCTTTTCCTTCTGTAAACCAGTCTAAAGCTACAAAAATAGGTATTGAACTATTAGAATCTTATTAAACCATGTATTGTGCTCTCTCTCCTCTCCTCTCCTCTCCTGTCCTCCCCTCCCTTCCCCTCTCCTCCCCTCCACTCCTCTCCCCTGTCCTCCCCTTTTCTCTCCTCTCCTCTCCCACCACCTGTAGTAACAAGGTTTGAATTCAAGGCTTCATCCTGGCATGTATGCCCACTCAGCTGGTATTCTGCCACTTACACATGTAGCCCAGCATTTCACTGGTTAATTGGAGATGGAGTCTTTTGGACTTTACTGAATGGGCTGGCTTTGAACCCTGACCCTCTGCATCTCAGCTTGCTGAGTATCCAGGTTTACCGGTATGAGCCCCAGGTGCCTGGCTAAATCATGTGTTTTAATTTTAACACATTTTGTTATGTTCAATGTACATGGCTTAGAAATACATAATGACAGTAGTTTGTATGCAGCAAACTACATTATTCTTAGAGAATTAGAGAACTAGAGTGCACATTTTGGTATTGAGATTTTCTTTAAAAAAATAAATGAGTAGAACCCTTGAAAGGACAATGAAATATAATATGATGGTCCCATATGTATATGAAGAAGTGTGATGTAAAACACAATGAGTTGCATGGTCCTAGATGCTATGAATTCTGAGGATCCAACAATGAGGTGTGAGCTTTCATACAGCTCGGCTTTCTAAAAATTGTTGGTAATTGATCTTACATTAATTATCTCATTTCATTCCTAAAACATCCTGAATATTAGATCGGGTATGTATTGAAATCATAATTTGCGTATAAGAAAACATGGCTTAATGTATGGATCTGTGACCCCTCTGTATATCACTTTGACAATAAATAAGTAATTATATATATTTTTTTTTAAAAAAAGGAAAACACATTGAGAGGCTGCTGGCTACTCCAAGTGGAGGTGATGGTGTCTTTCTAATTATAAGGCTGAGTTTTTTGCTGGCACATGGTAGCTGTGAGGATTATTCTAAAATAAGATTCCTGATCAAAGATGGCCTTTAGAACTTTTGATAACATTGAAAACTACTAGGTCTATCATGATTGCTCTCAACCAACTAATTATGCCTATTTAGAAGTAATAATTATATGAGAGTTCAGCATTTTCCATTTTCTGAAAAACAAGAAATGTAAGGTTAGACTCATTTTCTCTATACTGATGATGATGTAGGAGCTCAATGTAGTTCAGTGCCAATGTGATCCTTTTAAATAGGACCATATGAAGTTCTGTCTGATGCTTTGCTCATTTGAGCTAAATTTAAAAATTGAAGTGTTAGGGTCTTTTTTTTAATAAGTTAGCAACATATTTCTAACAAATTTTTAATCTTTTATTGGAAAACTAGCATTTTGTGGATTCTTTGTTGTTGTTATTGTTTGTGGGGCTTGAACGCAGGTGCTGACCCTGAGTTCACTCACTATCTTCCTTTCTCTCTTTCTTTCTTCCTCTCTTTCTTTTCTCCCTTCCTTCCTTCCTTCCTTCCTTCCTTCCTTCCTTCCTTCCTTCCTTCCTTCCTTCCTTCCTTCCTTCCTTCCTTCCTTCATTGCCAGTCCTGGACGCAGGTCCTGAGCACTGTCCCAGGCTTTTGTTTTTGTTTTGCTCAAGGCTAGTACACTACCACTTGAGCCATTGCTCCACTTCTTGCTTTTTGCTATATGTGGTGGTGAGGAATTGAACCCATGGCTTCATGTATACAAGGCAAGCACTCTACCACTAGGCCATATTCCCAGCCCTTCTTCCTTTCCTTTCAAGGCTAGTCCTCTGTCTCTTTGAGCCACAGTGCCTCTTCCAGGTTTTTGTTTTTGTTTTTTTGTAGTTAATTGGAGATGAGACTCTTTAACAGACATTCTTGTCTTCACTGGCATTCAACCATGATCCTCAAAGGTCAGCCTTCTGAGTAGCTAGGATGACAGACAGGCATGAGCCACCAGCACCCTGTACATTGGGACACTTCTAAAATGTATGTCTTATGCTTAAATACCTCTTCTCCACTGCCTTATGGAAGGAGCCCAAATTGACCCCAGCTTCTTTTTAATTTTCACAATGCTTATGGCATTCAGCAGCAGGAATTCCTGGTTTCTAGAGAGTTGTTCTCTTCCTGTGTTCCTGTCTCTGTCTCTTCTTCCTGGAATCTTCCCCATTGGTATCTGCCTGTCAAATGGCTACCCATTCTTAATGAACTACTCAGATGTGAAGTTGAAATGATAAATCTTTGCTTTCCTTGGCCAGCCCCGCCCCACCCTGGCGGTTTCCTGTTGTTTCTGCTTGGGGCACTGGAAGGCTCAGGCCAGGGCAGGACGGGCGATGGATGGGGGGCTGGGTGGGGCAGAGCGGACAGGCGGGACAGAGGCAGTGGAGTCAAAACAGGGTAAAATGATACACGGGTGTGCAATTTGCAAGCTGGGGGTTCTGGGTGCTGAGTGCTAAATACTAGGTAGCTGGGTACTGGGTACTGGGTGCTGGGTGGCTAGGGGCTGGTTACTGGGTGTCTGGGTGCTAGGTACTGGGTGCTGGGTGGTTGGGTGCTGGGTGCTAGGTACTAGGTGCCTGGGGTCTGAGTAGCAGGGTTCTGGGAACTGGGTGCTCAGTAGCTGGGTACTGGGTGCTGGCTAGCTGGGTGGCTGGGTTCTGGGTGCTGGGTACTGGGTGCTGGGTAGCTAGGTACTGGGTGCTGGGTGTCTGGGTGCTGAGTAGCTGGGTGCTGGGGGCTGGTTGGCTGGGTGCTGGGTACTGGGTGATGGGTGCTGAGTGGTTGTGTCCTGGTGCTGGGTGGCTGGGTAGGTGCTGGATTAGGTGCTGGATAGCTGGGTAGCTGGGTGGCTGGGTGCTGAGTAGCTGGGTACTGGGTGCTGGGTAGCTGGGTACTGGGTGCTGGGTGTCTGGGTGCTGAGTAGCTGGGTGCTGGGGGCTGGTTGGCTGGGTGCTGGGTACTGGGTGATGGGTGCTGAGTGGTTGTGTCCTGGTGCTGGGTACTGGTTGGCTGGGTACTAGGTGCTGGATTAGGTGCTGGGTAGCTGGGTAGCTGAGTGGCTGGGTGCTGAGTAGCTGGGTACTGGACGCTGATTGGCTAGGTACTAGGTACTGGGTGCTGGGTGGTTGGCGGCTGGGTCCTAGGTACTGGGTTGAGTAGCTGGGTGGCTGGGTGCTGACTAGCTGGATGCTGAGGTACAAATAACTGGATACTGGGTGCTGAGTAGCTGAGTGCTCGGTTGCTGGGTACTTGGTGCTGGGTACCTGGGTGGTGAATAGCTGGGTGCTGGGGACTGGGTGCTGGGTGGCTAGGTACTGAGTTGCTGGGTGCTGGGTACTGGTTGGGTGCTTAGTAGTTGCATGATGGGTAATGGGGGCTAGGTGCTGAGTAGCTGCATGCTGAAGGCTGGCATCTGGGTGCTGAGTAGCTGGGTGCTGGGTGGCTGGGTGCTGGGTACTGGGTAGCTGGGTACTGGCTCGCTGGGATGCTGGGTACTGGGTGCTGGGTGGCTGGGTGCTGAGTAGCTGGGGACTGGATGCTGATTGGCTGGGTGTTGGTACTGGGTGCTGGGGGGTTAGGTGCTGGGTGGCTGGGTACTTGGTAGCTGGGTAGCTGTGTGGGTGGCTGGTTGCTGGGTAGCTGGGTAGTGGGTGGCTGGGTGCTGGGTACTGGTTCGCTGGGTGCTGAGTGCACTGAGGGTTGAGTACCTGGGTGCTCAGTACTGGGTGCTGAGTAGGTGAGTGCTGGCTGGGTACTGGGGGTTGGGGTGCTGAGTACCTGGGTGCTGAGGGCTGAGAACCTGGGTGGCTGGGTAATGGGTGCTGGGTGCTGAGTAGCTGGGTGCCGGGTGGCTGGGTGCCGGGCCGGGATTCGAGCCCCAGTCCCCCTCCTCCCCGCCCTCCCCTAGGCCCCTTGCCTGTCCGTGTGTCCATCTGTCCGTCTCTCTCTCAGTTGTCCCTGTGTCCACCCGTCTGTCTGTCTGCCTCGGTTTCCCTGCCCATCCGTCTGTCCGTCTGTCTGTCCCCAGGCCTGGGAACCTGTGCGCCTGTCGCTCTGTGCGTCCGTCCATCTGTCTACGTTCATTGGTCCCTGTCTGTCCGTCCATCCGTCTGTCTCCTTGTCTGTCTGTCCGTCTGCCCATCTGTCTGTCCATCTGTCTCTCGCTGCATGTCTGTCTGTCCATCTGTCTCCCTGATCGTCCATCTGTCCGTCTGTCTGTCCATCCGTCTATCTGCCGTCTGACTGTCTCTGTGTCTGTCACACTGCTTGTGTGTCCGTCTGTGTGTCCGTCTGTCTGTCTGTCCGTCTGTCTGTCCATCTGTCTCTCTCCCTGTCTCCCTATTTGTCCATCTGTCCTCCCTGTTCGTCCGTCTGTGTCTCTGTCTTTCCATCTGTGTCTTTTCGTCCATCTGTCTGTCCATCTGTCCGTCTGTCAGTCTCCCTGTCCATCCGTCCATCTATGTCTGTCTGTCCATTTGTCCGTCTCCCTGTCTGTCTTTCCATCTGTCCGTCCATCCGACTGTCTCCTTGTCTGTCTGTCTGTCTGTCTCCCTGTCTGTCTATCTCCCTGTCCATCTGTCTGTGTCTCTCTAGCTGCCTGACTGTCCCACAGCCGGTCTAACCGTCTGTCTGTCTGTTTGTCTCAGTCTGTGTCACCCCCTCTGTCTGTCTGTCTGTGTTAGTGCCTGTTCCTGTCTGTGTGTCTCCCTCCCTGTCTCTGTGTCCACCCGTCTGTCCGTCTCTCCCTTCCCCTGTGGGCAGCCGAAGCGACAGACAGTGAGCCAGGCCCTGCGGCCCAGAGAGTGACCAAGCACCCAGCACCCCTCACGGAGGCACGGGAGGAGGACTGAGCGCCTAGCACACACACAGGAGGACTGAGCACCCAGCACCTCGTGTGGAGGAACGGGAGGAGAACTGAGCACCCAGCGCCTCCTGTGGATTCATGGGAGGAGGACTGAGCACGCAGGCCCTTGTGTGGGACACAGGACTAACTGCCCAGCACCCACATGAGAAGACTGAGCACCCAGCACTTTGTGTGGAGGCACGGGAGGACTGAGCACCCAGCACCTCATATGCAGACACCGGGGGAGGACTGAGCACCCAGCACTAACGAATGAAGACTGAGCACCCAGCACCTTGTGTGGAGACGCCAGGGGGGACTGAGCACCCAGCATCTTGTGTGGAGATGCCGGGGGAGGACTGAGCACCCAGCACCCACGCAGGAGGACTCAGTACCCTAACCCTGGGTACGTGTGTGCATGCGGGGGGGGGGCTGGGGTGACCCGGGCGGCGCCATGATCAGGGCCCAGGCTGCAGGCTCAGCTCCACCACGGGCCATGGCTCCGCCTCCTCCTCCTCCTCCTCCTCCTCCTCCTCCTCCTCCTCCCAGCCCTACCTGCCTCAGTGTCTGTACCTTTTGGCTGGTTTCACTCAGATTATGGCCAGAGAATGGCTGAAGTAAATAACAGGAAGGAAGAAAGGAAATGTATGGTGATTAGCAGTTCTTTGAGGGAAATGTTTACCTTTATTCACAAACAGTGTATGTGTTGGTAGTTTTCCTATTGCCAGAGAAAGAGAGTGTTGATTCTAAATGTTAGTTTTTAACATGAGAATCTTAAGCATTATATGTCATAACTCTCAAAAATATTAGGTGTTTCAGAATCTTTCAAAAATATTTATTGTCTTTTTTCTCCTTTATTGTCAAAGTGAAGTACAGAGGGGTTACAATTTCATATATAATGCAGTGAGTACATTTCTTGTCCAACATGTTAACTCCTCCTCCCCTCCACATGCCTACCTCTTCCCTCCTGCTTCCCCTTCCACCCACGAGTTGTATGGTTGGTTTACACCAAATGGTTTTGTGAGTATTGTGTTTGGAGTTGTTTGTATTTTTATCCTTTGTCTATTGATTTTGATATTTACTTTCTCTTCCCTAGCTCTAATACACGTATATACAGTATCCAGGGTGCTCAGATGAGATACAGTGATAGTGGGGGTAAAACCACAGGAAGGGAATACGAGAGAAAATAAAAAGGGTACGGATTCATATCGCATGTTGAAAATAATTACAATAATGATATACCACTTGTTTCCATAACATGGAGCTCATTTCACTTAGCATCATTTTAAGTGTCCATAAGGGCATAGCTATTGGGCTATTATGACTTCGGCTTTGACTAGCCTAAACATGTACTAATTATTCCAAAAACATGTACTAATATTCCAACCACCCAGCACCCCTCACGGAGGCACAGGAGGAGGACTGAGCGCCTAGCACACACATAGGAGGACTGAGCACCCAGCACCTCGTGTGGAGGAACGGGAGGAGAACTGAGCGCCCAGCGCCTCCTGTGGATTCATGGGAGGAGGACTGAGCACCCAGGCCCTCGTGTGGGACACAGGACTAACTGCCCAGCACCCACATGAGAAGACTGAGCACCCAGCACTTTGTGTGGAGGCACGGGAGGACTGAGCACCCAGCACCTCATATGCAGACACCGGGGGAGGACTGAGCACCCAGCACTAACAAAGGAAGACTGAGCACCCAGCACCTTGTGTGGAGACGCCAGGGGGGACTGAGCACCCAGCATCTTGTGTGGAGATGCCGGGGGAGGACTGAGCACCCAGCACCCACGCAGGAGGACTCAGTACCCTAACCCTGGGTACGTGTGTGCATGCGGGGGGGAGGCTGGGGTGACCCCGGCGGCGCCATGATCAGAGCCCAGGCTGCAGGCTCAGCTCCACCACAGGCCATGGCTCCTCCTCCTCCTCCTCCTCCTCCTCCTCCTCCTCCTCCTCCTCCTCCTCCTCCTCCCAGCGGAGGACAGGGGGAGGTGCACGGCTGTCCAGCTGTCCGTGTGTCCATCCGCCCATCTCTGACTGTCCGTCTGTCTCCCTCTGTGTCTGTCTGTCCATCCATTTGTCCACGTGTCCGTCTGTCTCCAGGTCTGTCTGCCCGTCTGCTCATCTGTCCATCTGTCCATCCATCCGTCCGTCTGTCTGTCTCCCTGTTTCTCCGTCTGTCTGTCTGACCATCTGCTCAGTGTGTTTGTCCGTCTGTCTCCAGGTCCATCTGTCCATGACTGTCTGTCTCCCTGTGTGTCTCACTGTGTGCTCATCTGTCTGTCCGTCTCCCTCTCTTGTCTATCTGTCTCCATGATGTCCATCTGTCCATCCGTCCATCTGTGTCTTTTTGTCATCTGTCTGTCTCCAGTTCTGTCTGTCTGTCTCCCTGTCCACCTGTCTGTCTGTCCTGCTCATCTGTGTCCCTGTCTGTCTGTCTGTCCATCTGTCTGCTGTGTGTCTGTCTGTCCGTCTCCCTGTCTGTCTCCATGTCTGTTTGTCCATCTGTCTGCCTGTCTCTTGTCCATGCCTGTTTGTCTGTCTCCAGGTCTGTCCATCTGTCTCCCAGTCTGTCTGTCTGTCTGTTCATCTGTCCGTCCATCTCCCTGTCTCCCTGTCTGTCCGTCCGTCTGTCTTCATGTCTGTCCGTGTCTCGATTCCCATCGCTGTCTGTCTGTCACCGCCCAAGCCCCCAGACCCCCATGTCCCTCTGTCCCTCCGTCCGTCCGTCTGTCCATCTTCACCAGTCAACTTGTCACTGACACTGGGAACGCGGGCGCTCAGGAGCCTGCAGGGCAGACGGACGGACGGGTGGATGTGGGCTCGAATCCCGGCCTCCCGCATAGCCCACAATGCGTTGCGTTCCCCCCCCCACCCTGGGGGCCCCGGGTTCAGATTCCTGCTCACCTCTGACAGCCCCAGCCCAGGCCCAGCGACCCCAGTGCTGCCGAAGCAGCAGGTGCAGCATGGCTGGCCCGGCGGGGCCCCTTGAAACCTCCGACCGTGTGGGTGTGCACACACTCAGGGAGGAAGGGATGGGAGGGGGAGGGGTCACATGAAGTGGGGAGGGAGGGACACGTGACCCTCAGCTCCTTGCCCCAGCCCTCCCCACACAACTCCACCTGCAAAGGCTCCCCCCCATGTGAGGCCTCTGAGGACACTTGAAATCGCCACCTATCCACCCACAGGCCCAGAATGGTCTTGGGGACACTTGAAACCACCCCCCCACCCAGATCCCCATTCCCCCGGGGACACTTGAAACCGCCGTGGGGACACTCAAAACTGCCCCACATCCACTCACAGGCCCAAGGTTTTCGTGGGGACACTGGATACCGCCCTCCATCGATGCACACGCCGAGGGTTGCCTTTGAGACACTTGAAACCACCCCCTAAAGAACTGCCCCCATCATGGGACACTTGAAACTGACCCTCACCCAGACCCCCTCCCCTTGGGGACACTTGAAACCGCCCTCCATCCACCCACAGGCCCAGGGTTGCCTTGGCGACGCTTAAAACCGCCCCCTACAGAACCACTCCAACCCGGGGACACTTGAAACTGCCCTCCATCCACCCACAGGCCCAAGGTGGTCCTGGTTACACTTGAAACCACCCCCCCAAGAGCCCCTCCCCATTGGGATACTAGAAAACACCCTTGGGACACTTGAAACCGCCCTGGGTACACTTGAAACCACCCACCACAGACCCCTGCCCACCCTGGAGACACTTGAAACGAATCGCCCCAGACCCCTTCCCCCGGGAACACTTGAAACCGCCCTCCATCCACCCACAGGCCCAAAATGGTCCTGGGGACACTTGAAACCACCCCCCACCCAGAATCTCTACTCCTGGGGACACCTGAAACCTCCCTGGGGACAGTTGAAACCGCCCTCTGCTCCCCAAACTCCACCGTGTTGCTCCAGGAGCCCTAGGTCAGGGTGCGGGCTTCCCTGGCCCGGATGCACAGGCCCGGTGAGGCCCGGGTTCGAGGCCTGGCCGGGCGTAGGTGTTGTCTGAGCCTCCCAAGACCTCAATGTGGGGGGAGACTCGCCATGGGGCAGGGGTAAACTGAGGCACGGGGCGGTTCCAGGAGCACTCACCGGGGAGTCCTGGGAGACCAGCTGGCCACCATGCTAAAAGAACAGAGCACAGGCCTCAGTCAGCACTGACTGCGGGGCAGGGTGCTGGACCGTGTACTTCTGGGTGATGTGCTTAGTACTCCCACGTGCTGTGTGGAGTACTCCCCAGTGCTGGGCTGAGTACTCCCATTTCACACTAATCCTGAAACCCACCTCTCCCAACCAATACTGGACTGAGTAGTCCAGGGTGCTACAACCAGTACTCCCTGGTGCTGGACTGAGTACTCCCGGGTGCTGCACTGAGTACTCCCATCCCTCCCCGGTGCTGGACTGAGTACTCCCATCCCACACCAATCCGGAACCCCACCCCCTCCTGAACGTTGCTGGACTAAATACTCCCCGCCAGTGCTGGACCGAGTACTCCCGGGTGTTGCACTGAGTACTCCCATGCACAGGGCCAGCTGTTACCGGAAGTCGTGCTTGCTTCACTGCCTCCAGGTCCTGTGTGGCTCCCACCATACCTGCCAGCCCCGGGGGCCGCAGGCAATGCTCACGTTTCACAGGGGGTCAAAGTGTTCTGAAAACTGCCACAGATGAATGGAGGGACACCGGGTGGGGTGGGGGGCTCGAAACTGCCCTCGGTGGTGCCAGGGATACTTGAAACTGCCCTTGTGGGTCTTGGGGGACACTCAAAACTGCCCTGGATGCTCATGGGGACAGTGGAAACCGCCCTCCATCCACCAAGGTGCTCATGTGGACACTTGAAACCGCCCTCAGCGGTCTCGGGGACACTTAAAACCGCCCTGGATGGTCCTGGGAAAACTTGAAGCTGCTTTTGGGGGTCATGGGGAACCCTTGAAATCGCCCTAGGTGGTCTTGGGGATACCTGAAACTGCCCTCCATGCACCAAAGTGCTCGTGGGGATACTTGAAACCACTCTCGGTGGTCTCGAGGACACAAATCCGCCCTCGGTGTTCTTGGGGACACTTTAAACTGCCCTTGGTGGTCTCTGGGATAATTGAAACTGCCCTGGGTGGTTCAGGGGGTACTGGAAACCACCCTAACCAATTTCACGGGCATAGAGCCAGGCGACCAGGAAGTGGACTGGGCCAGCGGGGCTCGAGCCGGTGACCAGGGCGTAGGTCTGGGCCCAGAGGCCAGCAAGATCGGGGAGGATGCAGCCCACCTGGAGGCCGGACTGGCACATGTCGGCCAGCACTCATGGTACAGGCCGGTCCTAGGGAGTGGTGGGGCATTAGAAACTCACAATGGCCGAAGGGGGGGACATTAGAAACCGACAATGGCCAACAGAGGTGGCATTACAAACTGACAATGCCAAAGAGAGGCGTTAGAAACTGACAATGGCGGGATGAGCGGGGAACATTAGAAACCGACAATGGTGCGGAGGGGGCATTGAAACCGGCAGGGGTGGCCCCACCTGGAGTCCGGATCCTGAAGGAATACTGTGTCCCCCGCGGTGCCTGCGGCCCCAGTGCCCATGAGCAGTTCAGGGCCTGGGCCTCGAAGACATAACACACAAGGCCTGGGGAAACGACATGGCGGCAGGGGGGTGGAGGGTGGAGGGCCTGTGGGGAGACTTACCCCTGACCCTTCAACCCCACGACCTCTGATCCTTCAACCCCAAAACCCCTGACCCTTCAACCCCATGTCCCCTGACCCGTCAACCCATGACCCCTGACCAGTTCAACCCCATGATTCCTGAACTTTCAACCCAATGACCCCTGAACCTTCAACATATGACCTGTGACCCCTGACCGTCGATCCCCCCCCCTACCCGGAACCTCAGGACCTCACCCGGGTTTGTGAACCCCAGGCCTTTGGTCAGGGGCCTCCTGGCCACAGTGAGTGTAACCTCGAACTCGACTCCCTGGTACCACAGGAGATCCCAGAATTCGCAGCTACATTGTCCGACGGGGACCTTGGAGAGCGGGGGGGTCGGTGCCTTGACATAAACCGGAACACCTGGGAGATCCATTCGTCCATCCATGCCTCAACTTAGCCCCCGGAACACCAGGGAATGTGGGCCAGCCCACCCCTGCCTCAGTTTACCCCACAGCCCCCACCATTGGCCTCCCAGGGTGGGGGCCTGGTGTCTCCGTCGTGCCTCGTTTGCCCCAACTGTCCAGCAGTGTGACCGACCCCTTGTTCGGGTTCACAACGATGCACCGGGCCTCTGTGGTGGTGGCCACACAGTGCAAGCTTAGCCTGTGGCTCCTGGAGTCGAAGGTCAGGCCCAGGTCAGGTACAGGGTCAGGGGTCGCAGGGCCCAAGGTTGGGGGGGTCTCAGGGGTCAGGAGGGCGCGGGGAAGCTTCCAGAAGATGGTGTGGGAGTCTCTGGTTGGGTTGGGGGGGTCACGAGGAACAAAGGTGAGAAGTCAGGATCATCCATACAAGGGTACTGTGTTCGAATCCTCCCTTGGACTGATGGAGGAACCAGAAAGGAGGTGAGTTACCCGGATGAGCTTCAGCCATGAGGACGAGGAGGAGGAGGAGGAGGAGGAGGAGGAGGGGGAGGAAGATGGAGGCTGCAGACCAGGGGAGGATCAGGGCAGGAGGCCTGGACCTGGAGAGCACTGTGGAGAGAGCAATGGGGATGGGTGGGTGGGTGGGTGGGTGGATGATTGGGTGGATGGGTGGAAGAGTGGGTGGATTGACCGGTAGGGGGGTGGATGGGTGGGTGGATCTATGGGTGGGTGGATGGGTGGATGGGTGGGTGGATGAATGATGGGTGGGTAGATGGGTGGGTCGATGGTTGGGTGGGTGGGTGGATGGATGGGTGGGTGGGTGGATGGGTGGGTGGATGGATGCGTGGGTGGGTGGATAATTGGGTGGGTGGGTGGGTGGGTGTTGGCTAGGTGGGTGGGGGATGGGTGCTTGATCTCATCCCTCTCTCCTTCCCCCTCCCTCTCCTCCCTGGTGGCCCCTGGGGCTTTCACACTCACTGCAGGCCATTGGCACATCGGGTCGGGTGTGGGGCAGCCAGGGTGCCCGTCTTGGTTCTGGGGGTTTGGGCTGTCAGGTGTGGACCCCCGGGTGGGTGTCCTGGGGAGCTTGGGGCGGCTGGGCCCCGACGTTTCTGGGCTCCGGACGGGGAGTGGATGCCGATTCCCCTTTCTCGCTTCTCCTGGGGATTTCCTGGCTCCTGGGCATCTCATTCTCCTTTCTCGGGGATGGGGAAGCCAAGGCGGCACCCCGGTGAGGACAGGCCTTGGGGCCTCGGGGTTGCGGGTGCCATGCACAGACAGACAGACAGACAGACAGACCTGAGTCCTCCTTGGGTGGTGGTGCTGGGTGCTGAGTCCTCCTGGGTGGTGGTATTGTGTGCTGAGGCCTCCTGGGTGGTGGTATTGAGTGCTGAGTCCTCCTTGGGTGGTGGTGCTGGGTGCTGAATCCTCCTTGGGTGGTGCTGGGTGCGTCTCCCAGACAGAGAGACACAGTCCAGTCGGAGGAATGGAGGGGCGGACAGAGGGACGGACATGTGGATTGGGAGACGGAAAAGGAGGGACGGGCGGACACACAGACGGAGAGAGGCGCAGACACACAGACAGACGGACAGACAGGACAACATAGAGACAGACAGGGAGACAGACAGACGCACAAGAGATGGACAGACAGATGGACAGGGAGACAGACACATAGACAGACAGATGGATGGACAGATGCAGGGGGCCCTGCACCCCGGGCGCTCTCCTGACCAGCAGGAGAGGCAAGGAGGCGCGCCCCTCCCCGCCGAGGGTGAACCCAGAATAGGTAATAAGCAGCAAGTCGCCCGCACGCAGCCCAACCCAACCTTTATGCCACAGTTAGATGGTCAGTCGACTTGGGCAGAGTTCAAGACCGCTCTCTGTTTATTGGCGCGAACCCCATCTTAAGTATGGGCAATGGCAGCAGGAAGAGGAGGGGTGTAACATACCTAGTCAGGGGCTACGATTGGCAGTCGGAGCTGTCCGTCAAGGGTGGAAGGCCATGGGACCTCCCTAAGGGGAGGCCTGAGTCTATGTCACTACCAGCAGGACCACCCCAGGTTACTGCCTAGAGCTGCCTTCCAGTTCCGGACCCCGAAGGCAGGCGGGGTTAGCCAGGATCCCTCTCCCCGGAGGCGGTGCAACAGTCACACAACTCCAGGGCGTGCACAGTCGGGGCCAGGCGGTGCGCCCCACATCTCCTCCTTTTCTGTTTAATAAGCTGGTGGATGTCCTACTCGAGAAAGCGCCTGTCTTAGGTCGTCCCCCCTGAAGGATCTTACCTGTCATTGGCTGGCCATCCTAGCTCGTCGGGCCACCCTGCCTATGAGGCTTGCCAGCCCCAGCAAAGGAACAAGGCGGGAGGAGAGGGGTCTGTGCTCAAGAGGAGGCCCTGCTATTTCTGCCTCACGCGTGTGCACTCTGGTAGCCTGCACATCCTGGAAGGGGCCATGACCAATTTCATAGGGTTCCCAAATGGCTAAAGGCAGCATAATGCTGCCAAACCACCGTTGACTGGACAGCTCTGGCTCATTGCTTAAGAACTAGGGGAAGCCTATTTGCCCTAGCATGGTCAGGTGTAAATACAGAGGCTATATAAGCACAGAGGCAAATGCAAACACAGGTCATGGGGGTCTCTCCCACGAGGAGGAGAGGGTAGGGGAGCCACCAGCATTCCTTCCAGAGGGACCAGCCAACACAGCAAGCCTGCAGCTCCCAATGAACAGTACCCACACCTTGCTCCCTGTTGATCTTGCTAGCACCTGGCACTGGACCGTACATGGGGGGAATGGAGTGGATCGGGTGAGAGAACAGAAACACTTATTTCCTTGAAGCTTAAGAACATAATGGGAGGGCTGAAAGTGAGGAAGTGGGTGGATGGACCTTGAATAAACATTCAGAACCATCTAGTTCTCCTTTCTGTTACAACCTAAAGCCTGCAAGACCAGAGATCTGTCACACAACTCTCCTCTATCTTATTGGCACCAAAAGGGTCCGAGGACATGTTAGATTGTTGCAGAGCCATAAACGAAGTACTCATTTTCAATACTTGATGCACTTAGGGTACATTTAAAACCCATTTCCCTCTTCTACCTTTACGCTTCTATCTCCCTAACACACCTGAAGCCAAGTTTATCATCAAATTGAGGAGGAAGATGAGAGCAGAGGAGGAGGAGAGCAGAGGAGGTAGAGAGCAGAGGAGGCAGAGAGCAGAGGAGGAGGAGAGGCGAAAAGGAGAGCAGAGGAGAGCAGTGGAAAGCAGAGGAGGAGAGCAGAGGAGCTCAGAGGAGTGCAGAGGAGAGCATTATTTTTGTTTGTTTTGCTCCCAGCTGGGAGGAGAGCCACAGGCTGAGGATGGTCCTTGCCTGCGGGTCCCCGTGCTGAGCCCCATACAGGTCCCTCACCGCGCCTGCCTGGCACCTACTCTGCCAACTACTTGTGCAGCCGCCAGGACTGAACTTGGGAGGACTTGTCGCTACTCCTCTGGCCAGTTGTCTTGGCAGGAGGTAGAAGGTGGCCAGAGGACCCCCCCCTTACCATGCTGGTGAAGAAGCCTGTGGGGAAGGGAGCAGGGTGAAAGGCTGGATCTGAAGAACCCAGCCCTTCCAGGCAGCATTGCACCTGTGCCATGCCCCCATGCACCACCCTGGCCACCCTCCTCTCCGGGGTGGCCATGATTTCGTGTCTGTAACTTGGGGTGAAAACCAACGACCTTCAGGCGAGGATCCTCACCCTGGAATCTGCTAAAAGGGCACCCTCCGTTCCCCTGCTGCCGGGGAAGGCAGATCAGCTGAAGACCATAGTCAGGTGTGTGAGGCTGGGCCTTGCTCGAGGGGGAGTTGCATGTGGATAGAATTTTGCACAGGTTCAGTCAGTCTACAGGATCCACCCTTACTGGTTATACAGGTGATTTGGGATGTGTGAGCCTCTGTGGTATCTATTTATTCAAGTCCCTTCCTTGGTTTCTCTCCAAGTCTGTGTGGAGGATCTTCCCTCTGTCTTCCTTAAGGATTGCATGTTGCAATGGCAGTAGGGGCTTTGCCCGGCTGTTTAGTTTTGTGGAGTCTGGGCTGTCAGCATTCTCAGTTGTATGGAGAATATTCATTGTAATGCTCACATCTGTTTTTCATTTGATAAGGTTAGGCCTTATCAATAGAGAATGGTAAGCACTCTTAAAAGTGAAATAAGCCCATAATTTAAAAATTCATTTAACTCGGAATTCTTTTCATATTAAAGGTTTTAAAAATTGGAAAAAAAAAAGTTTTCCTTTGTTTTTTTGGAGGGGGAGAGTTAACAGAGGTTGTGCTCAGATATTGATGAATGGAGAATTGAAAGGGATTCCTTTAAAGATGACTTAGACTCCAGTAGGGAGAGGGTAGTTTTTCTGCCAGTGGAGAGATGCAGTAGTTGCAGCCCGAATGTGATAAAGTATGTCTACAACATTGGCTGTTATTGATAGGACACACATTGCCATGAGCTGCATTGTTAGTGCCGGAGTTTTGCCTTGGCTGTGCAGGGAGAGGGTGTGTTAGGTCCTCTCCCTGAGGGCTATATGCAGATGTCCCCACCTCATTAAGTCTCCACCCAGTTACCTGGGTAACCCGCAGACCTGGAGGCAGTTACCTTTCCCTGAGGTCACCTCATAATCCACCTGGCCACACCCCTTGCCCCTGCCCTAGATAAAGCAGGGCTGGGTGGGGGTCGCGCTCTCTCTCTCTCCCCCCTCTCTCTCCCTTCTCTCTGGCCATGGATCATCTTGGCCACAGGCCAGCAGTTTGGTAATAAACTTTTCTCTCCTGCATGAATACCGCGTGTTGTTCTCCTTTACCGGCTACCTACTTTAAAAACCTAACAGGGTGGTGATAGTTGAATAATGAAGAAAGGTATTACCCAAATCTTTCAATCTATGTCAATGTTAAATTGATTTTTAAATTAAAAACAAAATTATGTCTTGAGTACTGTTAGCATTGGCTAAGATCCATGCACTTACATAAATGCTGTTTGTGCAGGCTATCAAACATTATTAACAGCCACAGAGGAAGAGTCCCTGAAGAACTCACAGAACTGGGATACTACTGCTAGCTCTTAATATATCTTCTTTTCCTACAGGAATCCTACGAACACATGGCTAAACTGAGAATCACAAGAGAAACACCTTCTGAGTGCAACTGTCCAGCAGGTAAGAAATGAAACTTAACTAGGTTCCATCTAGAGGAGAGCATTTGCAAACAAAAGATCATATGCCTGTCAGGTCTACCTGTAACAGTAACAGAGAAAGAATGCAGACCCAACTTGCTTTAAGAAAATCAACATGTCTCCCTTTGACAGATGGTGAGTAAAGCCACAAATATTATTTTAAGCAGCATACCAGTGTCTGTGAGGGGAAAAAAAAGAGCTAATCACCATGAAAAATATTGGCAAGGGGATATACAAATTTCTTAGTATCCCGGATTGAAAAGTCATCTTCAATTTTATTAAATAACTTCAGTGTTCGTGGTGAACATGGTCTGAATAGCTGTGAAGCCCTGGTGTCTAATGTTATATTAGTGCAGAGTTTTTTGTGGTTATTATATTCGCAAGTGATCTGACCTGTAGGTAAAAATGAAGACTAAAGGAAATTAGTTCTTTATTTTGTTCTCAGTACCTTGCCAGAAATATTCTTCCATGTTGTCCATTTTTCTGTGTAGTTATAAGAAACCATAGTGACAGTGTGTATTAGAAGGTTACAGACGAAAGGGTAGTGAATGAGCACCCCCACCCCCCACCCCCGAATCATTAAATCTTCATTCAGAGACTTCTGAGCCTTGGTTGTTGTCTGTAGACCTAACAATTTAAAAGCTCTTGGAATATGGCCAGGGGAAGGCATTTAGTGGATACAATATTATATAAGGCATCAAAACTCCCATGAATCTCAACAAGTTCTTTAGATAAACATGGTGAATGTATTTATGAACATTCTAGTTTCTTTCATCCTTATGCATGGAAAATGAGTCTTTTTCTCTCATATGGAAGAGCTCATTTCAATGTAGTCATGTGCTTCATAATGACACTTCAACCCAAGACAGGTCACAAATATAACAGTGGACCCCTAAGATTGTGTAACCTAGTGATGTCATAGCCAGCTTAGTTTGTGTGAGTGAGCTGTGTGATGTTTGCTCAGCAGTGGGATGGCAACAGCACAGCCCTTAGAACACGCCCCAGTTATGATTAAGCTGCAGGTGACTGTGAAAAACTTTGCGGCTGCTGTTCACTGCTGGCTCACGCCTGTAATCCTGGCTACTCAGTAGGTGGAGATCTGAGAATTGCAGTTCAAAGCCAGCCTAGTCAGCAAAGTCTATGAGACTCTTATCTCCAACAAACTAAGAAAAAGCTGGAAAAGGCACTGTGGCTCAAGTGGTAGAACGCTAGCCTTGAGCACAGAGAGGCTCAGGGATAGCACCCAAGACCCTGAGTCCAAGCCCCGGGACTGGGGATAAAAAGGACTACTGCCTGTAATTTCTTATAGTTTGCGGTTGGTTTTTGTCTCATGATAACTAGTTCAGGCACAGTTTAGACTTTTCAATTTTCAGGTTATACAGCATAAAAGCTTTTAGTATTTGTATTTAGTATTTGTATTTGACCATCTTTGAGATATATTATTTTTTCAGTGAAGGCTTTTGATGAGAAGACAAAGCGTGGATGTTTGACATTGTGTGTTTCATCCTGAGTAGTTGAGAAAGACCTCAGAAGTAAGATATTCAAGGGAAGAACTTTTCCAGGACAGGAATGAAATCACAGCTGCCCCTGCCCCATAGAGATGATGTTAATTTCCCCGACAGTGGGTAGGGTAGGTATAGGACTTCACAAATCACACCTGGCAGGAAAGAGCATCTTTTGAATATACAAAAAAATCCAGTACACGGGCTGTGTGTATGTGGGGAGCTTAAATTTAATTTGGAAGATTCATAACAAACTTGGTAAAATGTTGAAAAGTGACCACACTGAGTTCTATTTCCAGAGGAGATACTATTGTTTTTATGATGCTTCATGTAGGCCAGTGATTGAACTCTTGTCATCTGGGAGAAAGCTATTATCCTTAAGAGTTTGCTGTATATTCCCTGGGATGATTATTACAGACTTTGTTTTTCCATCTTGCTTTTTTTGGGGTCAGTCCTGGGCCTTGGACTCAGGGCCTGAGCACTGTCCCTGGCTTCTTCCCGCTCAATGCTAGAACTCTGTCACCTGAGCCACAGCGCCCCTTCTGGCCGTTTTCCATATATGTGGTGCTGGGGAATCGAACAGAGAGCTTCTTGCCACTAGGCCATATTCCCAGCCCTGTTTTTCCATCTTAATGTGATAAATGAATAATAAACAGCAATTCTCTTGGGTTGTTGTTTATTGGTTGCTCTATCACCTGCTTTCCTTCTTGCCACCACTAGAACTCTGCATTACATCAGTTTTTACCTGGCTCCTTGGGAGGGAACTCTGAAGGGGCACATTCAAACACACAGAACCAGATGGGGTTTTTGGTGAGTTACAGAAATAAACTCAGTTCTGCTTGTCCAATAACAAGACATCACCCAAACGCAGGCTTTGTGTTAAAAGATTCTGGAGAAAACCAGCTGATGCAGGATTATCTTAGGGAATGAGCTGGCTGGCCAAAAGGGCTTAGAAAGAAGATATGGCACTTCCCACCTGATTTGGCTGGAACCTCTGTTCGCCATGTGTGACTAAGACTTGTCACCCAGACATCTGTTTGCAGGACAGAGTGAGACAAGTGTGACCTCAACTCAGTTCCTGTGGACACATGCCCATCCATTGAAGTTGACACTCTTGATGACAGGCTGAGACTCAGAGCCAAGGGTCGGTAGCAAAGAAGCAAAGTTGTGTTGTTTGTACTCACTGATGGCTTCTGCTAGAACTCAGGTCTTACTGGGGTTTTCCCAGGTAGCCTCTGTGGGAAGGCTTTGAGGACGATTTATTGAATGGCTTCTCACAGTAGGAGAGGCTCTTTGTGATTTACTTTCTATAACTAGGAGAGTTTTAAGTGCTAGCAATCTTAGGATTTGTCCCCTGGGCAGAGGGACTCCAGAGCTAGAAGCCTAATAAGGAATCCAGAATGAGCTGGATATGTCTAGACTGCAATCTTAGATCTGATACTAAATAATGGTGTGACTGTGATCAAATGAATGCACTTCATTTTTTCACCAGGAAAAAAAAAAGACTAGAAATTCCTTCTCCATTGTACGATTTATGTAAATTGTTTGGCATATTAGTGTTTAGAGCTTAAATAATACTTCTGTTTTTTTTGTGTTGGTTTTTTTTTTGTAAGTTTCTCAGAAAGACTAGGCAAATTCTCTTACCACTAAAGCTGCACCCACAGTTCATTAGTCTTTTTCTTACATTCCTTCCTCTGCTCCACAGAGGAACAAGTGGGAAATGTTGCAAAAGTTGCTCAGAACCTAAAGCTAATGTACATGGCGGTTAGTTAAACATCTGTAGGTCATTTATAAAGATAATCTTGCCTGTCAGTATCTCTTGGTGTTGTAGCAGTGGAATTTGGGGTTTTCATGATACCTAGTTTTGTCTCCAAAGTGTTCACCAAAATGACAGGGGAAACAGACCATTTAGACCGAAGCATACCGGGTAGAAAGCCTTGGATTTATTGGGCATGGACTTAGTAAAGAGTGTCTTTACAGCTTCAATATGAGATGTTTACCAAAATGAGTGTCTTCTCCATCTGACTCGTAGACCTATTCAAATCAGATTTATTTATACAGTGATATTTATAACATAAAATTGGACAGTCATTATTATATCATCTTTGTCCTCAGTAGAAAGGCATATTTACCTTTTTTGTAAGATCAAGAGACGCTCTAGAAAAACCAAAAGAAAATTTGCTTTTAAGAACCCCAAATAATTCATCAAAGCTATGTTTAGCAGATTTGCGTTAGCAATGGCAGAGACAAGGAAATAACAGCTGCTATTTGTGGCTTGATCCCTGTCATACCTGACTGTCTCTAAGAGAGTAACTTGGCTCGTCACTATGGCTACAGAATTCTACTTCAGGTTGTGTTCTTTGGATCTTCCATGAAGTATGCATAAAGCAGGCATATTTACAGAAAGGTTTCTCTGTCCAGCCAATGAAGAACGATGGGAATGGATACACCATTCAAGTGATAAGAACTCATTCATCAGTACCATTGGCCTCCTCAGCCTATTAGGTGTTTGAAAAGATATGTCCCAGCCATCCCAGAGGACCATGCAGAGATCATCACAGACAGGAGAAGAAGGTTGAAAAGGAGGTTTATTAGTGGGGCCATAGTTCCCATGGGAGAGGGAGCTACATGGTGTCTGCACCTTATCCAGGTGGCAGCTTCTCTCTCTGGGGGTAAAGGGGAAGTAGATAGGTAGTGAGTAGGAGTGGCTCATTAGGTATGGGTGGATCTGGGGGCTAGTGGGAGGAGCTGAGGACCTGAGGCTAAGGAAATGCAAACAGGTATAAGAACCTCTGTGGTGTCATCTATGAAGAATAGGAAATGAAGAAAGCCACCTTGGCTTTTCATTAACATGTTACACAATCATGTGCAAATCATTTCCCACATATGGCTTTTTACAAACTGGTCATATCATTGTAAGTAAGAGCTGGGCAATAACGACTTAGCATCTTAGTCAATTCTCTACCTAGCATAAATTCTAAACAGTACCAGATTTTGGGATTTTTTTTGGGGGGGGGGGCAAATGAGGCAGACTTGCCCTGCATCCTCATGGAGTTTCTAGTTCTATGAAGATGACACCAAATGTTAATTTGAAAAGGACTTTCCATGTGGGATAAGAAAAATCAAGAGGAGTACATTTTGGAGCATATAACCTAAATCTATGAAATGTTTAAAATATGGGAAGTTGTTTAAATGGTTTGGTGGTAGAGAAAGAAAACTATACTTATGTTTCAGAAATCCAATAATAGAAGAAAATATGGCTCTGAGAAAATCTGTAGGAATGGATACAAAGTTTGTTGGTTGCCTTTTGAATTTCTAAGAATTGATGGATAGGTAGATAAAGGTACACTGGTAGCTGATCTGCTTGATATTCCAAATGAAAGAAACATGATATTTTTTTTCTTGGTCATGGGGCTTGAACTCTGGGCCTGGGCTCTGTCCCTGAGCTCTTCAGCTCTACCACCTGAGCCACTTTCTAAACATGATTTTTAATATAGAATGGACAGCCTGTTCTATATGATGGTAGTCTACTCTATTCTATGAATAGTGAGAATAAAGTTGAGAACTTCTTGTGTGGAGTGTTTAACAGCTACCGGTAAAAAGTGAGACTAGAAGCCATCTGGTGGTGGCTCAGTTATAATTCTAGCTTCTTAGGAGATTGCAATCTGAAGGTTGGGATTCAAAGCCAGCCTAGGCAGGAACTTCCATGAGTCTCTCACCTTCAATAGCCACCAAAAAGCCAAAGTAGAGCTGTGGCTCAAGTGATAGAAAGCCAGCCTTGAGCGAAAAAGTTAAGGGGCAATGCCCAGGCCCTGAGGTCAAGCCCTAGTATGAGCATACACAGAAAGTAGATACTTCTTAAGGTATCCTCTATACTTATGAAATGACTATTTACAAAATGGGAGTAAATGCCAACAAGCGCAAGTACCCCTCATTCCCAAGTGGGAGCAGTACAGATCCTGGTGATGGATTGAGGACGCCCCAGTATGGTGATGGACGTAAATGTTCATGCTTGCTTTGAGATAGAGCACTCTTCCCCTGGTGTCAGAGCCTTTGTGTTCCTTTGCTAATCCAGTTGACTTGAGCATATAAAACTCCATGTCTTGCTGTATACATTTTCAATGATACAGAGAACAGAAACAGTTTTACCTTAAGAAACTGAATAAGCAACTTGAGATGGTGAATGTTATGGAAATGAAAATGGCAGATATTCTCCACTTCCTGTGACACAGAACAGGACACAGTGATGAGGGTGCCCCCACGAATATCCCCAGTAAGTCTTTCTCAGGCCTACTGAATCCAAAAGGCTGGACATGACATGCTCAGTGACTTTTCTGCTGAGAGTGGACAAGGACAAGTTGCCTTTTGAAGGGGTGTTCTTGTTTCTTCTCTTTTGTCTGCCTTGTTTACAAATGAAGAAGCTAATTCTTCCAATTCTTGCTCTGTGATGCTTGGCTTGGAACTTGAGGCCTTTTCCTTGCTTCATTTAAGCCACTCTTCCAGTTCCTTTTTTTTTTTTTTTTTTGGCTTTTGAGTTATCTTTGGATAGTCTTTTGGGCTGGCCAGCCCTCCCCTTCCTCTATCTCTTCCACCTTTCTCCCTTTTCCTCTTCCCTTTTCACTCTTCTTCCCCTTTAACTCCTCCTCCCCTCCCTCCCCTGCTTTTCATTTGATCAGGTGGTCTCAAGACTGTGCTCCTCCCTACCTCTGTTCCCCAGTATCTGGGAAACAGAAGTGTGCCACGATGTCCAGCTTCCTTTCCCTTTCTCACTGTAGTAATTCCGTTGGTAATTATGTAAAAGGATACCAATACTACATGGAGTTTCAATTCACTGTAGCTTATTCGATGTGTAGGAGCAAGCATTCTTTCAAGGCCACAGTCTGCTCTGCTTCTGATTGCTTTGTAAGGGTGTAAAATCAACTCTGTGACATGACCCAAATGGAAGCCATCCAAGACCTATCATGAAAAACTGCTTGGGTGCCCTCCTTACCACGTTAGAGACTCTCTGGGGTGGTTTGGTGGAAGTGGAGAATGTGAAAACTGTTTATGGATGACTGAGCTGCAGGCTGAAACCTGAAACCCAGGATATGACTGGCTACACCTAGAAGCATTGCTACCTAACCTGGCTTGCCAAGATGGGTGAAGTTTGGTGGGGTGGTTTAAAGTGCCATGGAATTACACAATGCCCCCAATCCCTCCCCAATTTGTGTTAACAATGGTGATTCTTACGTGGAGATAGGAGGAACTGAGCTAAATAGGAGTTCACTGCTCCACCAGTTTCTTCCCAATTGAATTGCGAGCTATCCCTTGTCTTCTTTGGTGATGGACAAAATCAGTAGAGAAAGCAAATAGTTTCTCCAACCCATCAGCTCTAAGATACCTGAAATGCAGTCAATGTTGCACTTGTGTATAGTAGATACAGCCACAGCCATGAACTTTGGGCTAGTATTCCAACAGCTAGAATAAGTGGAATTAATACTGTCATTCAACTTACTGTGGAACTTCTTCCCCTCAAAATTTGGAATTTCTATGAGTACAGGATAATTTGGAATTGCGATGACACTTCTGACGTCATTGCATCCAGAGATGTCACTGCCTCTTCAGTTGAAGGCCTTATTCTCTTCATGAATGGTAGTTGAAATGTATTCATTTCCCTTCATAATGTGTTCCTTACATTGATCACTAGATTCATGCAGTTTTTGTTATAAGGGCATACTTATAGGCTTTGACACCTAAAATGTAAAAAAAAAATTATAATTTCAATTTATAGGCGTTCTGTTCTTCGTTATGGACATGAAGCTTTAATTCTTGTATTTAAAATATATTCACACGTTATAAAATACAATGATCATATTTACTCTAATTGAGTTAATTGTATCAAGCTCTGGCTTGTACATTATGGTATAACTGGGAGTCAGAATATATGTCTAGATAGTCTTCTTTGTTATCGGTTCCTCTCGCCTCTTCTGCCACTTTTCTCACCTCTTTTCCTCCTCTTCCTTCTCCCTTTTCTTCCCAAAGAGCTCAGTGTTCCTCACCGAACCTGAGGAACCTATTCCTTAATCAGTTCGCACTAGGAAGTTGGGGAAATGCACAATGTAACCCACTGTGATATCATACATCACAAACATCAACATCTCTCATCCCATCCGTCTGCCTTAAAGTCTGAGATTTTTTTAAGCCTTTAAGTCATCCCAGTTTTTGACATGTTTCTGTGCATTTTTTCATTTTTCTTTGTGCTTTTATACTTTTTGTTGCCAGCACCAGGGCTTGTACTCAGGTCCTGAGTGCTATCCCTTAGCCTTTGCACTCAAGGATAGTGGTCTACCACTTGAACCACAGCTCTGTTTCCTGATTTTTTGGTGATTAATTGTAGATAAGAGACTTTCTGGTGCATGCTTTCTTTGAACCTTGATTCTCAGAAATCATTCTCTTGAGGATTACAGACATGAGCCACTGGCACCTTGCTCCTTTGAGCTTTTATTCTTCACACATATGCACATAGAGTCTTGTCAACAAGTTGCTGCTGCCATTAACTTTTTAATATAGTTATTGTTAACACTAGAGTTTTGTTGAGCAGTTAATGTTTAGCTGGCCAAATAGTATCTGCAACATAACTTTCCCCAAATTACAATGTCCCTTAGTATCTGAAGTGGGTTGGCTCTACAACCCATGTGGCTAATGAAGTTCTTTTGATATAAAACAGTATAATACTTGCATATAAACTACAAACATCCTTCATATACTTTGTCTTCTCTAGATTGCTTACAGTAAGTAATATAATTGAAATAATGTGTAGCTAGATTTTATACCATGTTATAGGGCATTATGACAAGAAAACAGTGTGAATGTGTTTTAGTACAGATGCACTGCTTTTCCCTTAAAGATGTACAATCTGTAATTGGTTGAATTTGCATATGCAGAGTATTTATTTGTGCATTATTTATAGAAACTATGGTGTAAGAAAGTTGGTCTTTGGTAAAATGATGATGGTTCTATGTTGAAACTGAAATGGACACCATGAGGAGACTGTGAGTTTTGTGTCTGCATTTAAATGACAGGCAAGATCTTGAGAAATTACTAATATTGTAGCCAATATTGACTGAGAAATCCAATGCATTTCACAGAGAGTGTGTAAATCTGGCCACATTGTAACGAGTACAACAGAAGGAAAATTGAAAGACTAACTTGTTCCCATTGAAATGAATGTCCACTGTCATCAGGTGTTTGAGCAGGGATTTGTGGATAGCTCTTTGGCCAAGCAAAGCACATTTTATACGTGTCTGGTAGGACATGCAATAGAATGACACAGCAGCTCTACAAGCTATTGAGCTTTGGTGAGTGATTGTTTTCCTTCCATATATCGTTTCAAACTATGGGCTTCAAGGAAGTCTGCAACATAAAAATGGACTTTTTGTTTTGACAGACCTGGGGCTTGAACTCAGGGCCTGGGCACTGAGCTTTTGCTCAAGGCTGGCACTCAGCTCTACTCTGAACTATCTGTTGGTTGGAGCTAAGTGTCTTGTGGACTTTTCCTGCCCAGGCTTGCTTTGAACTGTGATCCTCAGATCTCATTTCTGAGTAGCTAGCATTGTAGGCATAGGCCACCAGTACCTGACTTCCTGACTTTTTCTCCTCTGTCCTTTGTCCTCCTCCTCAGGCCCCCTTCCTTCCTTCCTCCTCCTTTTTTCATCTTTCTTCTTTTTTCCCCTTTTCTTCATTGCTTTGCTTTCTGAGAGAAGTCAATGATCAGCCAACCATGAAATGGGAAAGTGGACCAAATAAGGCTGGATAATTTATTTGAGCCAAACAGAGGTATTATAATCTATTAAAAATATTTAGCCAAACACACTGTATTCGTGACTTTATCTCATAACCCTGCAGATTGTCTGGTAGTTGCCCAGGACCTGAGGCAGGAAGGCGGACCCATGTGCCTGAACTTTCCAGTCATGTCTTTGCAACTGGTAGTTTTTTAATAAAAGAAAAACTCTAACATTGTGAAATTACATCAGTGAAGAAACCATAGCTTTTTATGTTCTTGTATATGCTTTTCTTCTGTGCAATGTTATTCAATGCCCTAAATTTCAGCTACTTTTGAGATATTTTCTTGAATGTTGAGATTAGTCTGGAAATCAGGCTAGGAATAAATGAAGTGCTGGTGTGGTAATAAAATTTATGTTACCATTTTATGAATATGAAAATGTCTAATTGTTATAACACAAGGTATCTTTGGATTAAGAAGTCTAGGACATTTTATTCTTTTACACCTTTTTTTTAAAGCAGGAAAACCTTTGCTTCTACCATCAGTCTTGAAGCAGAAATCCCAGAAAAAAGAATTTTATAATCAGTCACAAAGAATTCCTACACGCATCATGTATCCCTTCCTCATCATTTCCCATTTCTTAGGAGTCTCCACATTGTTTAATTGTAATCATGTGCAACTAGCATTTTAAAGCTTCACACTGCTTTCACATTTATGGGATATGATGAGAAGATTAAGAATGGTTGAAAACTCAAGAGTAAATACAGGAAACTTAAGAGTAGATGTAGAAATGTGACTCCACCACGCTTTCATGGAGCACACATTACCCCAGTGGGCTTCATGTTGTGGCCATCGATGTATAGAAGAACAAACTAGAAGGTGCACTCTCCCAAACAACCCTCATTCTAGTCAGGCCCCTCTCCTGTACTCTGCTTTGCAATTCTGTAGCAGGAATCTAAACTCTGGTTTCCTTCCATTGCATTGGTGTTGTTTGACCTGACTTTCCCTCAGCTTGGAACTTACGCATATGGGACTCAGGTGGCAGGGCCCTGCCTTTCCAGGGCCTGCACTTAGTATTCAATCTATTGTGGAGCAGAGGGATGTTCATGACCCATAGCAAAACACCTCCCACGTCCCATAAAGTGACATGTTGTTTCTATTAAGGGATCATTTTCTTAAGTGAAATCATGACCAGTCATGATGGCATGGAAGTATACAGAGGCCAAGTGACTATGTGTTACTTTAATTACCAAAGAAGTAACTATTATGATTCCATAATGGTTCAAAGAAGAATTTTAAGACTGAAACAGTGGTTTTATTGTTTCTTTAGTTCAGAAGTAATTGAAATGGAATATGTAAATAGAGTCAAAGTGGACTTTTCCAAGTGAGAAAGAGAAGCCAATTGCACTTCGAAAGAAACTATATGACTATAGCAAGAAAGACATCGCCAATTAACAAATATTTATTTTCCTTTGCTATTCTCTGCTATTTATCCTGTTACATAGTAGTTGAATGAATTAGGAAGAGAGTGATGTAGAGTGCATGGTTTTCCATTGCAACACAAACTCTATCTATCTATCTATCTATCTATCTATCTATCTATCTATCTACCTACCTACCTACCTACCTACCTACCTATATTTTTGCTGTTCCCGGGGTTTGAACTCAGGCTTGGACACAGTCCCTGAGCTTTTTTTGCTTAAGGCTAGCACTCTGTCACTTGAGCAATAGCTCTACTTCCAGCTTTTTGGTGGTTAATTGAAGAGAAGAGTCTCACAGAGTTTTCCTGTCCAGGCTGGGTTAGAACCTCGATCCTCAGATCTCAGCCTCCTGAATAGCTAGGATTACTGGCTACAGCCACTGGCTTCCAGCTTACTTTCCCTATAGTCTTAAACTATATAGGAATCAACTCTTTGGTAAGCTTTTTTCCATTTTTATGTTTATATTACTAATGATTATTTTGTCTCTATTTTCCTATCTTATGATTATTTAATTATAAGACAATTGTTTATTTTTTATTTGATTAGTTATTTAAAGGACGGGTCTTTGGGGCTTTATATCATAGGATCCAAAGGTAGCACTAATGTCTGTGAACCTTAAAATTATACTACCACTTTTTTGATGACCAAAGCTCATTAGAAACTGGAGCCTGTGGCTCAGGCCTGTAATCCCAGATCCTCATGAGTTTGGAGGATTGTGCTTTGAAACCCGCCCTGGGCAGGGAAGTCCATGACATCCATCCTCCATGAACCACCAAAGTACCAGAAATTGTGCTATTTCTCATGGGGTAGCAGGCCAGCATGGAGTGACAAAGCTAAGGGACATAGCCCAGTCTCTGAGTTCAATTTTCAGTGCTGGCTCAAAAACCAAAACCCCACCAAAACACAAATGACCTGAAAGACTCTAGTCCCTGTGCGTAGGAACTAATAATTTGTCCTACTACTGTGAAGGGAAGAGCTTCTGAGTTCTTACAAAAACTATCTTTAAGTATTTGTGCAAAGGAGTTGCCATTTGACAAAGCAGTTTATGAATATGGCAGATCTTAACCCACCTCACCCCTTTCAACATTCTTGCCCCTCCTTCCTCTGCCCAGCCCTTCCGTTTTCTTACTTTTGTAGTATGTACAATGAATTCTTGACTACAATTCCCCCCTTCCCCTTCATTTGTCCCCCCGCTCTCCCCTTGCCCCCACTTGATGAGCTGCTGTTTTTCACCCTTATGCTTTGGGAAGTAATGATAAGCACCACCACCCCGCCGCCAGTACTTCCTCAGAACTTTCTAGATTCCTAAGAGTGGTCATTGTAAATGTCTAACACAAGAATAAATAGGATAGCAATATATGAGAGGGTTAAAGACATGCTTTAATCATAATCTTTGTGATTCGAATAAAGAAATGTTGTTGAATAAAGACACTGCACATTCCTGTTTGATATTTCTCACAGAGTGAACACAGTGCTGTCCCAACTCTTTTACTATATTTAAGTTTTTGGCTCATCACTGGTATTTGTTTCATAATCTAACAAAAAGATCACGTGTCTCTTGCTAGCAAAAGCTGCAGAGGAGGGAATGCTTATTCTATGAGTAGAGAGAGAAGGAAGGCTGGAGAGATGTTTGTGCTTGTGGAGAAGCTTATTTTATTTTTATTTTTAATAAACGCAGGCCATGTTTGCCACCTCCCGAATTTTGCGCTACTCTTTTCGCTGTCCTAGCTTTGACTTAGTTTGTTTTATGTTCTCGTTTGGTTAGTTCCTTGAACATCCCATCTAATTTACATCTTATTCATTTTTGTGTTGCAGCTTCTGACAACTGTCTTGAGTCCACACTTCTCTAGATTTTTATACCTAGCAGCCATTTGGCTTCTACTTTTCCTGATCTCTCTCTTCCTCTCTCACTACCTGTGCCTAATGTTGAGGTTATGTATCCAAAATAGCTCAGGCCTCAGCCACCTTGGTGTGTTCATGCTATCTGTCCCTACCTGCCTCAGTGTCTGTACCTTTTGGCTGTTTCACTCAGATTATGGCCAGAGAATGGCTGAAGTAAATAACAGGAAGGAAGCAAGGAAATGTATGGTGATTAGCAGTTCTTTGAGGGAAATGTTTACCTTTATTCACAAACAGTGTATGTGTTGGTAGTTTTCCTATTGCCAGAGAAAGAGAGTGTTGATTCTAAATGTTAGTTTTTAACATGAGAATCTTAAGCATTATATGTTATAACTCTCAGAAATGTTAGGTGTTTCAGAATCATTAAAAAATATTTATTGTCTTTTTTCTCCTTTATTGTCAAAGTGAAGTACAGAGGGGTTACAGTTTCATATATAATGCAGTGAGTACATTTCTTGTCAAATATGTTAGCTCCTCCTCCCCTCCACATGCCTACCTCTTCCCTCCTGCTTCCCCTTCCACCCACGAGTTGTACGGTTGGTTTACACCAAATGGTTTTGTGAGTATTGTGTTTGGAGTTGTTTGTATTTTTATCCTTTGTCTATTGATTTTGATATTTACTTTCTCTTCCCTAGCTCTAATACACGTATATACAGTATCCAGGGTGCTCAGATGAGATACAGTGATAGTGGGGGTAAAACCACAGGAAGGGAATACGAGAGAAAATAAAAAAGGGTACGGATTCATATCGCATGTTGAAAATAATTACAATAATGATATACCACTTGTTTCCATAACATGGAGCTCATTTCACTTAGCATCATCTTAAGTGTCCATAAGGGCATAGCTATTGGGCTATTATGACTTCGGCTTTGACTAGCCTAAACATGTACTAATTATTCCAAAAAAAATTTACTATGTGAAGTGAGCCAGACCTAAAGAAACATAGACTGTATTGTTTTCCTCATAGGAAAAACATTTTTTTTCTTATTTATTGTCAAAGTGATGTACAGAGAGGTTACAGTTGCATATGTTAGGCATTGGATACATTTCTTATACTGTTTGTTACCTCCTCCCTCACTTACCCTCCCCTCCCCCTGCCCCTCTCCCCCCAGAGTTGTTCACTTGGCTTACACCAAACAGTTTTGAAAGCATTGCCTTTGTAGTCGTTTGTCTTTTTATCTTGTATCTCTCGGTTTTGGTATTCCCTTTCACTTTCCTAATTCTAATACCAGTATATACAGTTTCCAAAGTACTCAAATAAGATAAACTGATAGTGAAGGTACAACCGCAGGAAGGGGATACAAGAGCATCATCAACAGTAGAAGCTACAGTTACACATGGCATGTTGAAAGTAATTACAGCAGTGATATAACAGTTGTTTCCATAAAATGGAGGTTGTTTCACTTAGCCTCATCTTATGTGTTCATAAGAGTATTGCTGTTGGGCTCTTGTGATCCTCTGCTGTGACTAGCCTAAACCTGAGCTAACTATTCCCTATGAGAATAGGGAATCCTATTCATAGCATAGAATCCATGTTTCTTTGGGTCTGGCTCACTTCACTTAGGATAATTTTTTCCAAGTCCTTTCATTTCCCTACAAATGCGGCAATGTCATTCTTTGAGACAGAGGTATGAAATTCCATTGTGTATATGTACCACATTTTCCTGATCCATTCATCTACTGAGCGTTACTGGGGTGGGATCCATATTTTAGCTATGCCAAATTGTGCTGTGATGAATGTTGTTGTGCTGGTGGCTTTTGTGTGTTCTTCTCTGTGGTCTTTGGGTAGATGCCAAATGTGGGGCTGCTGGATCATAAGGGAGCTCTATGTTTACCTTCTGAGAAATCTCCATACCACTTGCCAGAGTGGCTGAACAAGTTTACATTCCCACCAACGATGAAGTAGGGTTCCCTTTTGTCCACATCCCCTCCAACATTTATTATTGTTAGTTTTCTTGATATAGGTCATTCTTACTGGGGTGAGATGGAATCTCAATGTTGTTTTGATTTGCATTTCTTTTATGGCCAGAGATGTAGAGCACTTTTTCATATGACTCTTGGCCATTCTCATTTCCTCATCAGACAAGTCTATTTGTAAGTCTTTAGCCCACTTGTTGAGGGGGCTGTTGGTTCTTTGCGGTTTTGTTTTGGAGGAATTTAATTTTTTGTAGTTCTGCATATATTTTAGATATGAGGTCTTTGTTCATTGTATGGCTGATAAGATCTTTTCCCAATCTGTAGGCTTTCCATTCATCTTGTGAGCTATGTCCTTTGCCCTGCAGAAGCTCAGCAATTTGATGCAATCCCATTTGCTCGTCCTTTTTGTGATTTGTAGCATTTATGGCTCTTTGTTAAGGCAGGTCTGTCCTGTGCCAAGGAGCCCAAGTGTTTCTCCTACTTCTTTTAGTGCTTTCAAGGTATCTGTTATAATTTCAAGATCTTTGATCCATGTGGAATTGATTTTGGTGCAGGATGATATATAAGGATCTAATTTTGCTTTGTTGTGGGTGTTGAACCAGTTTTGCCATCACCATTTGTTAAAGAGGCTATCTTTCTTCCATCGTATTTTTTTAGCTCCTCTATCAAAGATTAAGGGGGCTTAGTTCTGTGTGTTCACTGCTGGATCTTCAATTCTGTTCCATTGGTCTTCAGGCCTGTTCCATTGCCAATTCCAAGCTGTTTTTATAGCTATAGCTTTATAATACAGCTTGAAGTTTGGTATTGTAATTCCTCCGGCATTGTTCTTTCTGCTTAGGATTGTTTTTGCTAGACGGGGGGTCATTTATTTTTCCATATAAATTTCTGGATTGCTTCCTCAATTTCATTAAAAAATGGTGTTGGGATATTAGTGGGTATTGCATGGAATTTGTAGATAGCTTTTGGCAATATTGCCATTTTGACTATATTAATCTTCCCAATCGAGGAGCATGGGAGGTTTGTCCATTTCCTTAGTTCTTTTTTTTTTTCAAATTTTTATTATCAAAGTGATGTACAGAAAGGTTACAGTTTCATATTTTAGGCACTGGATACATTTCTTGTACAGTTTGTTACCTTGTCCCTCATACCCCTCTCCCTCCTCCCCCTTTCCCTTACCCCCCCCCCCCCCCACGGAGATGTTCAGTTCACTTACACCAAACAGTCTAATCATAGAGGTCTTTCACTTCTTTGGTTAAGGTTATTTCTAGGTATTTTATGTTTTTGAGACTATTGCAAAGGGAGTTGCTTTCCTGACTTCAGCCTCTGTCTTCGTGTTATTAGCATATAGAAAGGCTGTTGATTTTCGAGGGTTTATTTTATATCCTGCAACTTTGCCAAAGTTTTGGATCTGCTCTAGTAGCTAGGGAGTAGAGTCTATGGTGTTCGTTAGGTATAGGATCATGTAATCTGCAAAGAGAGAAAGCTTAACTTCATCTTTTCCTATTTGGATCCCCTTTTTGTTTTCTTCTTGCCTAATTGCTCTGGCTAGGAATGTTAAAGAGGAGGGGAGAGAGCAGACATCTCAATCTTGCTCCTGATTTTCAAAGGAATGGCTTTGGCTTTACACCATTTAGAATTATGCTTGCTGTTGGTTTGTAATAAACTGCCTTTATTATATTCAGGAATGTTCCTTGGAATCCCAATTTCTCCAGGATTTTTATCATAAATGGGTACTGGATTTTATCGAACGCCTTTTCTGCATCCAGAGATATAACCATGTGGTTCTTTACCTTGCTCTGGTTGATGTGGTGGATTACATTAATTGACTTGCGTATATTGAACCAACTTTGCATCCCTGGGATGGATCCAGTTTGAACATGGTGTATGATATTTTTGATGACCTGTTGAAGTCGATTGGACAGAATTTTGTTGAGAATTTTTGCATCTATGTTCATCAGGGAAATCGTTCTATAGTTCTGTTTTGTTGATGAGTCCCTGCCTGGTTTTGGGATGAGGGCTATACTGGCTTCATAGAATAAGTCTGGTAGTGAACGTTCTCTTTCAATTTCACTGAAGATTTTGAAAAATATTGGTGTGACTTCTGTTTTGAAAGCCTTGTAGAATTCTGCTGTGAATCCATCTGGACATGGGCTTTTCTCTGATGGGAAATCACTTATTGCTGTTTCTATTTCAAGGCTGGGTATGAGTCTGTTTAGAAGGTTTAAATCTTCATGGTTGAGTTTGGGGGTATCAATTTTTTCTAGAAAATCATCCATTTCTTCCAGGTTCTCGAATTTGTTGGCACAAAGGTTTGCAAAATAGTCACTTATTGTGTTCTGAATTTTGGTTGTTTCTGTGGTGATGTTACCTGTTTTATCTCGGATCTTGTTTATGTGGGTGTGCTGCCATCGTTTTTTGGTCAGGTTTGCTAGGAATTTGACTATCTTGTTAATATTCTCAAAGAACCAAGTCTTTGTTTTGTTGATTGTTGCGATGGTTTTTTTTTCTCCCTCTCAAGTATATTTAATTCTGATTCGATTTTAATTATTTGCTTCCATCTATTGACTTGGGGGTATGGCTTCTTGTTCTCTTTTGAGAAGATTAAGGTGATTCCGTAAGTTGTTGAGTTGCTGTTTATCCAGATTGTTGGTGTAGGCACTCAGATATAAATTTTCGTCTGAGTACTGCCTTCGCTGTGTCCCAAAGGAGGTGGTACTTTGTGCACTCACCTTGGTTGAATGCCATAAATATTGAATTACTGGTCTAATTTCTTCAATGACCCATTGATGGTTCAGCAGTGTGTTGCTTAGTCTCCATGGATTGTATCATTTTGTGTGGTGGCTGTTTCAGTTGAGCTTTAATTTTAATCTATTGTGGTCTGAGGGAAGGCAGGGAATGATTTTGATACTTCTGAATTTGTACAGATTTTCTTTGTGCCCTAAGATGTGATATATTTTGGAGAATGTTTCATGGGCTGCTGAAAAGAATGTGTATTCTGGTATTGCTTGATGGAATATTCTGTAGATGTTGGTTAAGTCTAGTTGGTCTATGCAGTTGATTAGTTCTGTGGATTCTTTGGTCAGTTTTTGGCCTGTTGGTCTGTCCAGAGGTGACAGTGGAGTGTTAAAGTCTCCAACAATCAATGTGTTT
>NW_025959177.1:0-54389 GCF_023159225.1 Perognathus longimembris pacificus | reverse complement strand
AAAGCAGCAGAATTACCCCAGACTTCTCAGCAGAGACCATGAAAAGCAAGGGGATCCTGGAATGAGGTATGCAAACCCTAAATAATAATAAATATCAACAAGAATGCTGTACCCAGCTAAACTCTCATTCATAGCTGAAGGTCAAATAAAAGTCTTCCACAGGAAGGAAAAACTGAAACAATGTATCTCCACCAAACCAGCTTTACAGAAAATCCTCAAAGATGTACTATACAGGGAAAATAATCAAGATCCCAATACAGACAGAGAAATGAACCCTAAATAGAAACCAGAATATTAGATCAAGAATTGGGAAGACACAGCTTTTAACAAGATAGCTACAATGAAAGGACAAATGATCATCTCTCAAACCTAACTCTCAACATTAATGGACTTAATTCTTCATTCAAACGACATAGGCTCATTACTTGGATCAAACATCAAGATCCGTCTTTCTGCTGCCTCCAAGAGACACATCTATCTAGCAAAAGCAAACTTCTTCTAAAGGTGAAAGGCTGAATAAAATCTACCAATAAATGGCCCCCAAATGCAGGCTGGAGTGGAATTCTAGCATCAGATAAAATCGACTTCAAATTAAAAATGGTAAGAAGAGACAAAGAAGGTTACTACATACTAATAAAGCGATGTCTCCTACAGGAGGATATAACCATCTTAAATATCCACACACCAAATACAGGAGAACCCAACTTCATCAAACCAACACTACTGACTCTAAAATCACTCATAGTCCCAAACACATTGATTGTTGGAGACTTTAACACTCCACTGTCACCTCTGGACAGACCAACAGGCCAAAAAACTGACCAAAGAATCCACAGAACTAATCAACTGCATAGACCAACTAGACTTAACCAACATCTACAGAATATTCCATCAAGCAATACCAGAATACACATTCTTTTCAGCAGCCCATGAAACATTCTCCAAAATATATCACATCTTAGGGCACAAAGAAAATCTGTACAAATTCAGAAGTATCAAAATCATTCCCTGCCTTCCCTCAGACCACAATAGATTAAAATTAAAGCTCAACTCAAACAGCCACCACACAAATGATACAATCCATGGAGACTAAGCAACACACTGCTGAACCATCAGTGGTCATTGAAGAAATTAGACCAGTAATTCAATATTTATGGCATTCAACAAGGTGAGTGCACAAAGTACCACCTCCTTTGGGACACAGCAAAGGCAGTACTCAGACGAAAATTTATATCTGAGTGCCTACACCAACAATCTGGATAAACAGCAACTCAACAACTTACGGAATCACCTTAATCTTCTCAAAAGAGAACAAGAAGCCATACCCCCAAGTCAATAGATGGAAGCAAATAATTAAAATCGAATCAGAATTAAATATACTTGAGAGGGAGAAAAAAACCATCGCAACAATCAACAAAACAAAGCCTTGGTTCTTTGAGAATATTAACAAGATAGTCAAATTCCTAGCAAACCTGACCAAAAAACGATGGCAGCACACCCACATAAACAAGATCCGAGATAAAACAGGTAACATCACCACAGAAACAACCAAAATTCAGAACACAATAAGGGACTATTTTGCAAACCTTTGTGCCAACAAATTCGAGAACCTGGAAGAAATGGATGATTTTCTAGAAAAAATTGATACCCCCAAACTCAACCATGAAGATTTAAACCTTCTAAACAGACTCATACCCAGCCTTGAAATAGAAACAGCAATAAGTGATTTCCCATCAGAGAAAAGCCCATGTCCAGATGGATTCACAGCAGAATTCTACAAGGCTTTCAAAACAGAAGTCCACCAATATTTTTCAAAATCTTCAATGAAATTGAAAGAGAACGTTCACTACCAGACTTATTCTATGAAGCCAGTATAGCCCTCATCCCAAAACCAGGCAGGGACTCATCAACAAAACAGAACTATAGAACGATTTCCCTGATGAACATAGATGCAAAAATTCTCAACAAAATTCTGTCCAATCGACTTCAACAGGTCATCAAAAATATCATACACCATGTTCAAACTGGATCCATCCCAGGGATGCAAAGTTGGTTCAATATACGCAAGTCAATTAATGTAATCCACCACATCAACCAGAGCAAGGTAAAGAACCACATGGTTATATCTCTGGATGCAGAAAAGGCGTTCGATAAAATCCAGTACCCATTTATGATAAAAATCCTGGAGAAATTGGGATTCCAAGGAACATTCCTGAATATAATAAAGGCAGTTTATTACAAACCAACAGCAAGCATAATTCTAAATGGTGTAAAGCAAAGCCATTCCTTTGAAAATCAGGAGCAAGATTGAGATGTCTGCTCCCTCCCCTCCTCTTTAACATTCCTAGCCAGAGCAATTAGGCAAGAAGAAAACAAAAAGGGGATCCAAATAGGAAAAGATGAAGTTAAGCTTTCTCTCTTTGCAGATTACATGATCCTATACCTAACGAACACCATAGACTCTACTCCCTAGCTACTAGAGCAGATCCAAAACTTTGGCAAAGTTGCAGGATATAAAATAAACCCTCGAAAATCAACAGCCTTTCTATATGCTAATAACACGAAGACAGAGGCTGAAGTCAGGAAAGCAACTCCCTTTGCAATAGTCTCAAAAACATAAAATACCTAGAAATAACCTAACCAAAGAAGTGAAAGACCTCTATGATTAGACTGTTTGGTGTAAGTGAACTGAACATCTCCGTGGGGGGGGGAAGGGAAAGAGGGAGGAGGGAGAGGGGTATGAGGGACAAGGTAACAAACTGTACAAGAAATGTATCCAGTGCCTAAAATATGAAACTGTAACCTTTCTGTACATCACTTTGATAATAAAAATTGAAAAAAAAAAAAAAAGAACTAAGGAAATGGAAAAACCTCCCATGCTCCTCGATTGGGAAGATTAATATAGTCAAAATGGCAATATGCCAAAAGCTATCTACAAATTCCATGCAATACCCACTAATATCCCAACACCATTTTTTAATGAAATTGAGGAAGCAATCCAGAAATTTATATGGAAAAATAAATGACCCCCCATCTAGCAAAAACAATCCTAAGCAGAAAGAACAATGCCGGAGGAATTACAATACCAAACTTCAAGCTGTATTATAAAGCTATAGCTATAAAAACAGCTTGGAATTGGCAATGGAACAGGCCTGAAGACCAATGGAACAGAATTGAAGATCCAGCAGTGAACACACAGAACTAAGCCCCCTTAATCTTTGATAGAGGAGCTAAAAAAATACGATGGAAGAAAGATAGCCTCTTTAACAAATGGTGATGGCAAAACTGGTTCAACACCCACAACAAAGCAAAATTAGATCCTTATATATCATCCTGCACCAAAATCAATTCCACATGGATCAAAGATCTTGAAATTATAACAGATACCTTGAAAGCACTAAAAGAAGTAGGAGAAACACTTGGGCTCCTTGGCACAGGACAGACCTTCCTTAACAAAGAGCCATAAATGCTACAAATCACAAAAAGGACGAGCAAATGGGATTGCATCAAATTGCTGAGCTTCTGCAGGGCAAAGGACATAGCTCACAAGATGAATGGAAAGCCTACAGATTGGGAAAAGATCTTTATCAGCCATACAATGAACAAAGACCTCATATCTAAAATATATGCATAACTACAAAAAATTAAATTCCTCCAAAACAAAACCGCAAAGAACCAACAGCCCCCTCAACAAGTGGGCTAAAGACTTACAAAGAGACTTGTCTGATGAGGAAATGAGAATGGCCAAGAGTCATATGAAAAAGTGCTCTACATCTCTGGCCATAAAAGAAATGCAAATCAAAACAACATTGAGATTCCATCTCACCCCAGTAAGAATGACCTATATCAAGAAAAACTAACAATAATAAATGTTGGAGGGGATGTGGACAAAAGGGAACCCTACTTCATCGTTGGTGGGAATGTAAACTTGTTCAGCCACTCTGGCAAGTGGTATGGAGATTTCTCAGAAGGTAAACATAGAGCTCCCTTATGATCCAGCAGCCCCACATTTGGCATCTACCCAAAGACCACAGAGAAGAACACACAAAAGCCACCAGCACAACAATATTCATCACAGCACAATTTGGCATAGCTAAAATATGGATCCCACCCAGTAACGCTCAGTAGATGAATGGATCAGGAAAATGTGGTACATATACACAATGGAATTTCATACCTCTGTCTCAAAGAATGACATTGCCGCATTTGTAAGGAAATGAAAGGACTTGGAAAAAATTATCCTAAGTGAAGTGAGCCAGACCCAAAGAAACATGGATTCTATGCTCTCCTCATAGGGAATAGTTAGCACAGGTTTGGGCTAGTCACAGCAGAGGATCACAAGAGCCCAATAGCAATACTGTTATGAGCACATAAATGAGGCTAAGTGAAACAACCTCCATTTTATGGAAACAACTGTTATATCACTGCTGTAATTACTTTCAACATGCCATGTGTAACTGTAGCGTCTACTGTTGATGATGCTCTTGTATCCCCTTCCTGCGGTTGTACCTGCACTATCAGTTTATCTTATTTGAGTACTTTGGAAACTGTATATACTGGTATTAGAATTAGGAAAGTGAAAGGGAATACCAAAACCGAGAGACACAGGATAAAAAGACAAACGACTACAAAGGCAATGCTTTCAAACTGTTTGGTGTAAGCCAAGTGAACAACTCTGGGGGGAGAGGAGCAGGGGGAGGGGAGGGTAAATGAGGGAGGAGGTAACAAACAGTATAAGAAATGTATCCAATGCCTAACATATGCAACTGTAACATCTCTGTACATCACTTTGACAATAAATAAGAAAAAAAATGTTTTTCCTATGAGGAAAACAATACAGTCTATGTTTCTTTAGGTCTGGTTCACTTCACTTAGTAAATTTTTTTTGGAATAATTAGTACATGTTTAGGCTAGTCAAAGCCGAAGTCATAATAGCCCAATAGCTATGCCCTTATGGACACTTAAGATGATGCTAAGTGAAATGAGCTCCATGTTATGGAAACAAGTGGTATATCATTATTGTAATTATTTTCAACATGCAATATGAATCCGTACCCTTTTTATTTTCTCTCGTATTCCCTTCTGTGGTTTTACCCCCACTATCACTGTAACTCATCTGAGTACCCTGGATACTGTATATACGTGTATTAGAGCTAGGGAAGAGAAAGTAAATATCAAAATCAATAGACAAAGGATAAAAATACAAACAACTCCAAACACAATACTCACAAAACCATTTGGTGTAAACCAACCATACAACTCGTGGGTGGAAGGGGAAGCAGAGGGAAGAGGTAGGCATGTGGAGGGGAGGAGGCGTTAACATGTTGGACAAGAAATGTACTCACTGCATTATATATGAAATTGTAACCCCTCTGTACTTCACTTTGACATAAAGGAGAAAAAAGACAATAATATTTTTGAAAGATTCTGAAACACCTAACATTTTTAGAGTTATGACATATAATGCTTAAGATTCTCATGTTAATAACTAACATTTAGAATCAACACTCTCTTTCTCTGGCAATAGGAAAACTACCAACACATACACTGTTTGTGAATAAAGGTAAACATTTCCCTCAAAGAACTGCTAATCACCATACATTTCCTTTCTTCATTCCTGTTATTTACTTCAGCCATTCTCTGGCCATAATCTGAGTGAAACCAGCCAAAAGGTACAGACACTGAGGCAGGAAGGGACAGATAGCATGAACACACCAAGGTGGCTGAGGTCTGAGCTATTTTGGATACTATAACCTCACATTAGGCACAGGTAGTGAGAGAGGAAGAGAGAGATCAGGAAAAGTAGAAGCCAAATGGCTGCTAGGTATAAAAATCTAGAGAAGTGTGGACTTAAGACAGTTGTCAGAAGCTGCAACACAAAAATGAATAAGATGGAAATTAGATGGGATGTTCAAGGAAATAACCAAACGAGAACATACAACAAAATAAGTCAAAGCTAGGACAGCGAAAAGAGTAGTGCAAAATTTGGGAGGTGGACAACCTATCCTGCGTTTATTAAAAAAAAAATGGCTTCTGCACAAGCACAAACATCTCTCCAGCCTTCCTTCTCTCTCTACACATAGAATCAGCATTCCCTCCTCTGCAGCCTTTGCAAACAAGAGACAAGCGATATTTTTGTTAGATAATGAAACAAATACCAGTGATGAGCCAAAAACTTAAATATAGTAAAAGAGTGGGACAGCACTGTGTTCACTCTGTGAGAAATATCCAACAGAATGTGCAGTGTCTTTATTCAACAACATTTCTTTATTTGAATCACAAAGATTATGATTAAAGCATGTCTTTAACCCTCTCATATCTTGCTATCCTATATATTCTTGTGTTAGACATTTACAATGACCACTCTTAGGAATCTAGAAAGTCTGAGGAAGTACTGGCGGCGGGGGGGTGGGTGGTGGTGCTTATGATTACTTCCCAAAGCATAAGGGTGAAAAACAGCAGCTCATCAAGTGGGGGCAAGGGGAGAGCGGGGACAAATGAAGGAGAAGGGGGGAATTGTAGTCAAGAATTCATTGTACATACTACAAAAGTAAGAAAATGGAAAGGGTGGGCAGAGAAGGAGGGGCAAGAATGTTGAAAGGGGTGAGGTGGTTAAGATCTGCCATATTCATAAACTGCTTTGTCAAATGGCAACTCCTTTGCACAAATACTTAAAGATAGTTTTTGTAAGAACTCAGAAGCTCTTCCCTTCACAGTAGTAGGACAAATTATTAGTTCCTACGCACAGGGACTAGAGTCTTTCAGGTCATTTGTGTTTTGGTGGGGTTTTGGTTTTTGAGCCAGCACTGAAAATTGAACTCAGAGACTGGGCTATGTCCCTTAGCTTTGTCACTCCATGCTGGCATGCTACCCCTTGAGAAATAGCATCATTTCTGGTACTTTGGTGGTTCATGGAGGATGGATGTCATGGATTTCCCTGCCCAGGCAGGTTTCAAAGCACAATCCTCCAATCTCATGAGGATCTGGGATTACAGGCCTGAGCCACAGGCTCCAGTTTCTAATGAGCTTTGGTCATCAAAAAAGGGATAGTATAATTTTAAGGTTCACAGACATTAGTGCTACCTTTGGATCCTATTATATAAAGCCCCAAAGACCTGTCTTTTAAATAACTAATCAAATAAAAAATAAACAATTGCCTTCTAATTAAATAATCATAAGATAGGAAAATGGAGACAAAATAATCATTACTAATATAAACATAAAAATGAAAAAAAGCTTACCAAAGAGTTGATTCCTACATAGTTTAAGACTATAGGGAAAGTAAGCTGGAAGCCAGTGGCTGTAGCCAGTAATCCTAGCTATTCAGGAGGCTGAGATCTGAGGATCGAGGTTCTAAGCCAGCTGGGCAGGAAAAATCTGTGAGACTCTTCTCTTCAATTAACCACCAAAAAGCTGGAAGTGGAGCTATTGCTCAAGTGACAGAGTGCTAGCCTTAAGCAAAAAAAGCTCAGGAACTGTGTCCAAGCCTGAGTTCAAACCCCGGGAACAGCAAAAATATAGGTAGATAGATAGATAGATAGATAGATAGATAGATAGATAGATAGATAGATAGATAGAGTTTGTGTTGCAATGGAAAACCATGCACTCTACATCACTCTCTTCCTAATTCATTCCACTACTATGTAACAGGATAAATAGCAGAGAATAGCAAAGGAAAATAAATATTTGTTAATTGGCGATGTCTTTCTTGCTATAGTCATATAGTTTCTTTCGAAGTGCAATTGGCTTCTCTTTCTCACTTGGAAAAGTCCACTTTGACTCTATTTACATATTCCATTTCAATTACTTCTGAACTAAACAAACAAAAAAACCAATGTTTCAGTCTTAAAATTCTTTTTTGAACCATTATGGAATCGTAATAGATACTTCTTCGGTAATTAAAGTAACACATATCACTTGGCCCTCTGTATACTTCCATGCCATCATAACTGGTCATGATTTCACTTAAGAAAAATGATCACTTAATAGAAACAACATGTCACTATATGGGACGTGGGAGGAGTTTTGCTATGGGTCATGAACATCCCTCTGCTCCACAATAGATTGAATACTAAGTGCAGGCCCTGGAAAGGCAGGGCCCTGCCACCTGAGTCCCATATGCGTAAGTTCCAAGCTGAGGGAAAGTCAGGTCAAACAACACCAATGCAACGGAAGGAAACCAGAGTTTAGATTCCTGCTACAGAATTGCAAAGCAGAGTACAGGAGAGGGGCCTGACTAGAATGAGGGTTGTTTGGGACAGTGCACCTTCTAGGTTGGTTCTTCTATATATGGATGGCCACAAAATGAAGCCCACTGAGGTAATGTGTGCTCCATGAAAGCCTGGTGGAGTCGCATTTCTACATCTACTCTTAAGTTTCCTGTATTTATTCTTAAGTTTCAACCATTCTTAATCTTCTCATCATATCCCATAAATGTGAAAGCAGTGTGAAGCTTTAAAATGCTAGTTGCACATGATTACAATTAAACAATGTGGAGACTCCTAAGAAATGGGAAATGATGAGGAAGGGATACATGAAGCGTGTAGGAATTCTTTGTGACTGATTATAAAATTCTCTTTTCTGGGATTTCTGCTTCAAGACTGATGGTAGAAGCAAAGGTTTTCCTGCTTTAAAAAAAAGGTGTAAAAGAATAAAATGTCCTAGACTTCTTAATCCAAAGATACCTTGTGTTATAACAATTAGACATTTTCATATTCATAAAATGGTAACATAAATTTTATTACCACACCAGCACTTCATTTATTCCTAGCCTGATTTCCAGACTAATCTCAATATTCAAGAAAATATTTCAAAATTAGCTGAATTTAGGGCATTGAATAACGTTGCACAGAAGAAAAGCATATACAAGAACATAAAAAGCTATGGTTTCTTCACTGATGTAATTTCACAATGTTAGAGTTTTTCTTTTATTAAAAACTACCAGTTGCAAAGACATGACTGGAAAGTTCAGGCACATGGGTCCGCCTTCCTGCCTCAGGTCCTGGGCAACTACCAGACAGTCTGCAGGGTTAGGAGATAAAGTCACAGATACAGTGTGTTTGGCTAAATATTTTTAATAGATTATAATACCTCTGTTTGGCTCAAATAAATTATCCAGCCTTATTTGGTCCACTTTCCCATTTCATGGTTGGCTGATCATTGACTTCTCTCAGAAAGCAAAGCAATGAAGAAAAGGGGAAAAAAGAAGAAAGATGAGAAAAGGAGGAGGAAGGAAGGAAGGGGGCCTGAGGAGGAGGACAAAGGACAGAGGAGAAAAAGTCAGGAAGTCAGGTACTGGTGGCCTATGCCTACAATGCTAGCTACTCAGAAATGAGATCTGAGGATCACAGTTCAAAGCAAGCCTGGGCAGGAAAAGTCCACAAGACACTTAGCTCCAACCAACAGATATTTCAGAGTAGAGCTGAGTGCCAGCCTTGAGCAAAAGCTCAGTGCCCAGGCCCTGAGTTCAAGCCCCAGGTCTGTCAAAACAAAAAAGTCATTTTTATGTTGCAGACTTCCTTGAAGCCCATAGTTTGAAACGATATATGGAAGGGAAAACAATCACTCACCAAAGCTCAATAGCTTGTAGAGCTGCTGTGTCATTCTATTGCATGTCCTACCAGACACGTATAAATGTGCTTTGCTTGGCCAAAGAGCTATCCACAACTCCCTGCTCAAACACCTGATGACAGTGGACATTCATTTCAATGGGAACAAGTTAGTCTTTCAATTTTCCTTCTGTTGTACTCGTTACAATGTGGCCAGATTTACACTCTCTTTGTGAAATGCATTGGATTTCTCAGTCAATATTGGCTACAATATTAGTAATTTCTCAAGATCTTGCCTGTCATTTAAATGCAGACACAAAACTCACAGTCTCCTCATGGTGTCTATTTCAGTTTCAACATAGAACCATCATCATTTTACCAAAGACCAACTTTCTTACACCATAGTTTCTATAAATAATGCACAAATAAATACTCTGCATATGCAAATTCAACCAATTACAGATTGTACATCTTTAAGGGAAAAGCAGTGCATCTGTACTAAAACACATTCACACTGTTTTCTTGTCATAATGCCCTATAACATGGTATAAAATCTAGCTACACATTATTTCAATTATATTACTTACTGTAAGCAATCTAGAGAAGACAAAGTATATGAAGGATGTTTGTAGTTTATATGCAAGTATTATACTGTTTTATATCAAAAGAACTTCATTAGCCACATGGGTTGTACAGCCAACCCACTTCAGATACTAAGGGACATTGTAATTTGGGGGAAAGTTATGTTGCAGATACTATTTGGCCAGCTAAACATTAACTGCTCAACAAAACTCTAGTGTTAACAATAACTATATTAAAAAGTTAATGGCAGCAGCAACTTGTTGACAAGACTCTATGTGCGTATGTGTGAAGAATAAAAGCTCAAAGGAGAAGGTGCCAGTGGCTCATGTCTGTAATCCTCAAGAGAATGATTTCTGAGAATCAAGGTTCAAAGAAAGCATGCACCAGAAAGTCTCTTATCTACAATTAATCACCAAAAAATCAGGAAACAGAGCTGTGGTTCAAGTGGTAGACCACTATCCTTGAGTGCAAAGGCTAAGGGATAGCACTCAGGACCTGAGTACAAGCCCTGGTGCTGGCAACAAAAAGTATAAAAGCACAAAGAAAAATGAAAAAATGCACAGAACATGTCAAAAACTGGGATGACTTAAAGGCTTAAAAAAATCTCAGACTTTAAAGGCAGACGGATGGGGTGAGAGATGTTTGATGTTTGTGATGTATGATATCACAGTGGGTTACACTGTGCATTTCCCCAACTTCCTAGTGCGAACTGATTAAGGAATAGGTTCCTCACGTTCAGTGAGGAACACTGAGCTCTTTGGGAAGAAAAGGGAGAAGGAAGAGGAGGGAAAAGAGGTGAGAAAAGTGGGAGAAGAGGCGAGAGGAACCGATAACAAGAAGACTATCTAGACATATATTCTGACTCCCAGTTATACCATAATGTACAAGCTAGAGCTTGATACAATTTACTCAATTAGAGTAAATATGATCATTGTATTTTATAACATGTGAATATATTTAAATACAAGAATTAAGCTTCATGTCCATAATGAAGAACAGAACGCCTATAAATTGAAATTATAATTTTTTTTTACATTTTAGGTGTCAAAGCCTGTAAGTATGCCCTTATAACAAAAACTGCATGAATCTAGTGATCAATGTAAGGAACACATTATGAAGGGAAATGAATACATTTCCACTACCATTCATGAAGAGAATAAGGCCTTCAACTGAAGAGGCAGTGACATCTCTGGATGCAATGACGTCAGAAGTGTCATTGCAATTCCAAATTATCCTGTACTCATAGAAATTCCAAATTTTGAGGGAAGAAGTTCCACAGTAAGTTGAATGACAGTACTAATTCCACTTATTCTAGCTGTTGGAATACTAGCCCAAAGTTCATGGCTGTGGCTCTATCTACTATACACAAGTGCAACATTGACTGCATTTCAGGTATCTTAGAGCTGATGGGTTGGAGAAACTATCTGCTTTCTCTACTGATTTTGTCCATCACCAAAGAAGACAAGGGATAGCTCGCAATTCAATTGGGAAGAAACTGGTGGAGCAGTGAACTCCTATTTAGCTCAGTTCCTCCTATCTCCACGTAAGAATCACCATTGTTAACACAAATTGGGGAGGGATTGGGGCATTGTGAAATTCCATGGCACTTTAAACCACCCCACCAAACTTCACCATCTTGGCAAGCCAGGTTAGGTAGCAATGCTTCTAGGTGTAGCCAGTCATATCCTGGGTTTCAGGTTTCAGCCTGCAGCTCAGAGTCATCCATAAACAGTTTTCACATTCTCCACTTCCACCAAACCACCCCAGAGAGTCTCTATCGTGTTAAGGAGGGCACCCAAACAGTTTTTCATGATAGGTCTTGGATGGCTTCCATTTGGGTCATGTCACAGAGTTGATTTTACACCCTTACAAAGCAATCAGATTCAGAGCAGACTGTGGCCTTGAAAGAATGCTTGCTCCTACACATCGAATAAGCTACAGTGAATTGAAACTCATGTAGTATTGGTATCCTTTTACATAATACCAACGAATTACTACAGTGAGAAAGGGAAAGGAAGCCGGACATCGTGGCACACTTCTGTTTCCCAGATACTGGGGAACAGAGGTAGGGAGGAGCACAGTCTTGAGACCACCTGATCAAATGAAAAGCAGGGGAGGGAGGGGAGGAGGAGTTAAAGGGGAAGAAGAGTGAAAAGGGCAGAGGAAAAGGGAGAAAGGTGGAAGAGATAGAGGAAGGGGAGGGCTGGCCAGCCCAAAAGACTATCCAAAGATAACTCAAAAGCCAAAAAAAAAAAGAAAAAAAGGAACTGGAGGAGTGGTTTAAATGAAGCAAGGAAAAGGCTCAAGTTCCAAGCCAAGCATCACAGAGCAAGAATTGGAAGAATTAGCTTCTTCATTTGTAAACAAGAGAGACAAAAGAGAAGAAACAAGAACACCCCTTCAAAAGGCAACTTGTCCTTGTCCACTCTCAGCAGAAAAGTCACTGAGCATGTCATGTCCAGCCTTTTGGATTCAGTAGGCCTGAGAAAGACTTACTGGGGATATTCGTGGGGGCACCCTCATCACTGTGCCCTGATCTGTGTCACAGGAAGTGGAGAATATCTGCCATTTTCATTTCCATAACATTCACCATCTCAAGTTGCTTATTCAAGTTTCTTAAGGTAAAACTGTTTCTGTTCTCTGTATCATTGAAAATGTATACAGCAAGACATGGAGTTTTATATGCTCAAGTCAACTGGATTAGCAAAGGAACACAAAGGCTCTGACACCAGGGGGAAGAGTGCTCTATCTCAAAGCAAGCATGAACATTTACGTCCATCACCATACTGGGGCGTCCTCAATCCATCACAGGATCTGTACTGCTCCCACTTGGGAATGAGGGGTACTTGCGCTTGTTGGCGTTTTACTCCCACTTTGTAAATAGTCCATTTCATAAGTATAGAGGATACCTTAAGAAGTATCTACTTTCTGTGTATGCTCATACTAGGGCTTGACCTCAGGGCCTGGGCATTGCCCCTTAACTTTTTCGCTCAAGGCTGGCTTTCTATCACTTGAGCCACAGCTCTACTTTGGCTTTTTGGTGGCTATTGAAGGTGAGAGACTCATGGAAGTTTCCTTGCCTAGGCTGGCTTTGATCCCAACCTTCAGATTGCAATCTCCTAAGAAGCTAGAATTATAACTGAGCCACCACCAGATGGCTTCTAGTCTCACTTTTTACCTGTAGCTGTTAAACACTCCACACAAGAAGTTCTCAACTTTATTCTCACTATTCATAGAATAGAGTAGACTACCATCATATAGAACAGGATGTCCATTCTATATTAAAAATCATGTTTAGAAAGTGGCTCAGGGAGTAGAGCTGAAGAGCTCAGGGACAGAGCCCGGGCCCAGAGTTCAAGCCCCATGACCAAGAAAAAAAATATCATGTTTCTTTCATTTGGAATATCAGCAGATCAGCTACCAGTGTACCTTTATCTACCTATCCATCAATTCTTAGAAATTCAAAAGGCAACCAACAAACTTTGTATCCATTCCTACAGATTTTCTCAGGAGCCATATTTTCTTCTATTATGAATTTCTGAAACATAAGTATAGTTTTCTTTCTCTACCACCAAACCATTTAAACAACTTCCCATATTGTAAACATTTCATAGATTTAGGTTATATGCTCCAAAATGTACTCCTCTTGATTTTGCTTATCCCACATGGAAAGTCCTTTTCAAATTAACATTTGGTGTCATCTTCATGGAACTAGAAACTCCATGAGGATACAGGGCAAGTCTGCCTCATTTGCCCCCCCCCCCAAAAAAAAAATCCCAAAATCTGGTACTGTTTAGAATTTATGCTAGGTAGAGAATTGACTAAGATGCTAAGTCGTTATTGCCCAGCTCTTACTTACAATGATATGACCAGTTTGTAAAAAGCCATATGTGGAAATGATTTGCACAAGATTGGGTAACATGTGAATGAAAAAGCCAAGGTGGCTTTCTTCATTTCCTATTCTTCATGGATGACACCACAGAGGTTCTTATAACTGTTTGCATTTCCTTAGCCTCAGGTCCTCAGCTCCTCCCACTAGCCCCCAGATCCACCCATACCTAATGAGCCACTCCTACTCACTACCTGTCTACTTCCCCTTTACCCCCAGAGAGAGAAGCTGCCACCTGGATAAGGTGCAGACACCATGTAGCTCCCTCTCCCATGGGAACTATGGCCCCACTAATAAACCTCCTTTTCAACCTTCTTCTCCTGTCTGTGATGATCTCTGCATGGTCCTCTGGGATGGCCGGGACATATCTTTTCAACACCTAATAGGCTGAGGAGGCCAATGGTACTGATGAATGAGTTCTTATCACTTGAATGGTGTATCCATTCCCATCGTTCTTCATTGGCTGGACAGAGAAACCTTTCTGTAAATATGCCTGCTTTATGCATACTTCATGGAAGATCCAAAGAACACAACCTGAAGTAGAATTCTGTAGCCATAGTGACGAGCCAAGTTACTTTCTTAGAGACAGTCAGGTATGACAGGGATCAAGCCACAAATAGCAGCTGTTATTTCCTTGTCTCTGCCATTGCTAACGCAAATCTGCTAAACATAGCTTTGATGAATTATTTGGGGTTCTTAAAAGCACATTTTCTTTTGGTATTCTAGAGCGTCTCTTGATCTTACAAAAAAGGTAAATATACCTTTCTACTGAGGACAAAGATGATATAATAATGACTGTCCAACTTTATGTTATAAATATCACTGTATAAATAAATCTGATTTGAATAGGTCTACGAGTCAGATGGAGAAGACACTCATTTTGGTAAACATCTCATATTGAAGTTGTAAAGACACTCTTTACTAAGTCCTTGCCCAATAAATCCAAGTCTTTCTACCCGGTATACTTTAGTCTAAATGGTCTGTTTCCCCTGTCATTTTGGTGAACACTTTGGAGACAAAACTAGGTATCATGAAAAAACCCAAATTCCACTGCTACAACACCAAGAGATACTGACATGCAAGATTATCTTTATAAATGATGTACAGATGTTTAACTAACCGCCATGTACATTAGCTTTAGGTTCTGAGCAACTTTTGCAACATTTCCCACTTGTTCCTCTGTGGAGCAGAGGAAGGAATGTAAGAAAAAGACTAGTGAACTGTGGGTGCAGGTTTAGTGGTATGAGAATTTGCCTAGTCTTTCTGAGAAACTTACCAAAAAAAAAAACCAACACAAAAAACAGAAGTAATATTTAAGCTCTAAACACTAATATGCCAAACAATTTACATAAATCATACAAAGGAGAAGGAATTTCTAGTCTTTTTATTTCCTGGTGAAAAAATGAAGTGCATTCATTTGATCACAGTCACACCATTATTTAGTATTAGATCTAGGATTCCAGCTCTAAGATTGCAGTCTAGACATATCCAGCTCATTCTGGATTCCTTATTAGGCTTCTAGCTCTGGAGTCCCACTGCCCAGGGGAAAAATCCTAAGATTGCTAGCACTTAAAACTCTCCTAGTTATAGAAAGTAAATCACAAAGAGCCTCTCCTACTGTGAGAAGCCATTCGATAAATCCTCCTCAAAGCCTTCCCACAGAGGCTACCTGGGAAAACCCCAGTAAGACCTGAGTTCTAGCAGAAGCCATCAGTGAGTACAAACAACACAAATTTGCTTCTTTGCTACCGACCCTTGGCTCTGAGACTCAGCCTAGCATCAAGAGTGTCAACTTGAATGGATGGGCATGTGTCCACAGGAACTGAGTTGAGGTCACACTTGTCTCACTCTGTCCTGCAAACAGATGTCTGGGTGACAAGTCTTAGTCACACATGGCGAACAGAGGTTCCAGCCAAATCAGGTGGGAAGTGCCATATCTTCTTTCTAAGCCTTAGCGGGAAGCTGGCAAACATTGTATCTCCCATGCCTTACGCTGCTTTGCTACTATGGGACTTCCTAAACAAATTAAAACTGATAATGGTCCAAGATATGTTGGACAAACTTTTCAAACTTTTTGCAAATCTTACCAAATTGTTCACTCTACAGGAATCCCCTATAATCCTCATGGTCAAGGAATTGTCAAACGGGCCAACGGTTTGTTAAAACACCAAATTTCTAAATTAAAAGGGGGGGAACTATACCCCTTCTCTCCTGTTAATATACTTTCTCATACTTTATTCATACAAAATTTTTTAAATTTGGATTTCAATGGCCATTCTGCAGCACAGCGGTTCTGGGAAAAGAGAGAGCAAATTGGATTTCAATGGCCATTCCGCAGCACAGCGGTTCTGGGAAAAGAGAGAGCAAAGAGCTTTTGCCCAAGTTAAGTGAAAAGATCCTTTAACAAGTGCTTGGCACAGGCCCGATCTGGTACTGACATGGGGTTGAGGACATGTCTGTGTTTTTCCACAGGATGAAAATGATGCCCGCTGGCTACCTGAGCGTTGTGTTCGGATTGTGGAAACTCATCAGAATGGTACAAGCGCTGACCCACTGGGCTTATGTGCCAGATCCACAGATTGTGCACCCTGCGACCTGGGAGGGAGCTGAGGTGTTTGTCCATGTCAACAGATCAGCGTACGGTACAGCTCCAGACCCTTTTGTCCAGCACGTTAAGATGGGAGATTTTGCAGCTTCTGGCATTGGAACCCCTTTATGTTTTACAACTGACTCCAACAGTTATATTCCAGGCTGTACTGTGATGCAATCCATAAAATATAGAATTTGGATTCCTGATAATAGTCAAGTATATAATATACAAATGGCTTCATTGCCTACTGGGTTTCCTGTACATGCCAATTCTACCTCGTCCTTCATGATACCTCGCTGCATCAACTCCTCTCAAATTGTAGAATCCACGGGAGAACTGCACCCCATAAAGTGTAGACACGATCACCCTTTTATAACCAATATTTCAGGAACTAATTCTCAGCTGATGGACTGGTCTGGAGCTAATCTCACCAATAAGTTCAACCCAGGTCTGTGGTGGATGAATGGACGCCCTCAGCGCCATGTCTGGATGTTAGTGGCTGCTCTGAATAATATCTCCTGGCCCACTTCTACTTCTTTAAAAAAATATTATGAGTTGTGTAACACCCCTTTATGCTATTATGTATGGACCTTTTAATATTTCTATAGGAGCCATGTACTTTGATGTTACCTGCACTAACTGTTCTTTTACAAATTGCTTGTATAGTGGTCTTACTGATTCTGTAATTATTATTAAGCAACCACCATTTGTTATGCTTCCTGTAAACTTATCTGAAGCTTGGTATAAAGAAACAGGTATTCAAGTGTTAAAACATTTACAAGAACTTATGCGCCCTAGACGATTTGTAGGGCTATTATTAGCAGGAATTTTAGCCTTTATTGCTTTAGCTGCCTCTGCTGCAGCGGCTACTGTGGCTTTAACACAAAATGTGCAGACAGCTCACCATGTTAATCAGCTTGCTCATAATACCACGCAAGCCCTGCACTTTCAAGGCAGGATTGATGATAAGGTAGAACAAAAGTTAGAAGCATTATATGAATCTGTGTTGTCACTGGGAGAACAAATTCGTGCCTTACAAACTTTGCAATGGGTACGCTGTCATGCTGTGTTTGACTTTTTTCCTGTGACCCTCCATAAGTATAATGGGTCGAGCTATCCTTGGGAACAAGTTGTAGCACATCTAAATGGTATTTGGCACCATAATAACTTGTCCTTAGATCTCTTTCAACTCCATAGACAAATAGCCGGACTAGAACAGGCCCCGCCCTTGGACTTTAAAGTGGCAGAAACAGCAAAAGAACTGTTTGAACAACTTCAACAGTATGTCCCTTCCTTATCTAATGTTAAGGGGCTGCTAATGACATTGCTCGGCCCAGGGATACTTTTGCTGATGGCTTACCTATGTCTTCCTTGCATTGTACGCATATTGCAAAACTCTTTCATGAGTTTAGCCAGCCAGCTCCATAAGGTCAAGCTCCAAGTAAATGAATTTCCCCCGAGAGGAACCGCAGCCAGAGACGGGTATGAGGCAGTGCCAGCCTAGACCGACCTAAGACAGGGCCTTCAGCACTGCTCTGAAGTTGTTCCCTAAGACGGGTAAGGCAGGCTGAGGTACTCACCCCACCTAAGACAGGCGGGTTCGCTTCTTTTAATAAAAAGACGGGGGAACTGTCGGGAGCCGAGATAGCAGCTAAGCTCATCCTGACCTCTGGCTGTGCCGATGTCGCCAAGATGTCGGGAGCCAAACTTGCACCTAGGTTCATTATCACCTCTGGCTGTGCTGTTACCGCCAGGATATGCTAAAGGCAAAGTCCACTGCCACTGTCCGGAATTGCTTTGTTACCTTGTGTTTACTGTAATCAAAAGTTGTAAACTTCAAAGCCTCTTTGTGTTCTGGAATTTTAACAACCCTATGCTATTCCCTGGTTCCAAAACTGCATATAAGCTGGAAGTTAAGAATAAACTGTTGCTGCAGTCTTGAGGTTCAACCTTGCGGCTGCAGACCTCCCGTACCCCATCTTTGTCTCTTGTCTTTTTTCTCTTGCCTTATTTTTCCTTTTCCGTATCCCAGGCGCTCCTCAGTCAGGAGGAGCAAGGCAGCAAGAGCAGCAAGGCAGGGACAGGAGGGCTAGGAGAGAGAACTCGGAGGGAGTTATCAGCAAAGGAGGTATGTGTGCAGGGGACAAGCCTCAGGAACTCAGCTGCAGATGGCAGGTGGTGGCTAGGAAGGCCAGGTTGGGCGCCCCACCACCCTGGGACCAAGTATAAGGGAGAAGAGGCAAGGGATTCTGGGGCACAGGCCTGCCCCATTCTCTGCGCGCAGCGCTGGGCTTTAGGGTGTAGACCTGAGGGGTAACGAATGCCATCCTTGGTTGGGGCACTACTGGGGCGTAATCATGTGGTCCTGTTACATTGACATTTCTGCCTTGATTGCTTTCCCGAAGAGTTTGTTGCTACCCAGGTCTCCGAAGCTGCATGGTTCAGGGAATGGGAGACTGGTGAGGACAGCAGGGGGAGGCCCAAGTGCCAATGGACTGTCCAGTAAGCAGCGCTGGGCTCCTTAGCCACGCCCACCACGAGAACAACACCCTGGACTTGAGCAAGTAGGACACAGTCCTCGAAAACCCCTTAGCACCTTCCAAGCCACTGTGTACTGGGTGCGCTCACGTGTGCGTGTGTGTGCCCCTGCTTGCCTACATGCGTGTGTTCCTGATGCTGTACAGGAGTGTGCTTCCTAAGCCTAAGTCTGCATATGTGCAAATAGGTATGTGGATGTAGATCCAGGAGGACCCGGCACAGTGTGTTATAGTGAGCATGTGGGGGTGGCGGGGAGGAAGAGAGAGAAAGAGAGAGAGAGAGAGTCGGCTCGCCTGTGAGGAATTTTTTGTTCATGTGCGGTTGCATGAGTGTGTCAGGTATGAGGTTGGACAGAGGGAGTTCAAAGTGTTTACACGTTACTTGTTTTTTGAAGTTCCCGGAACCCAATCATATGGCGAAGGCTCCCCTCTTGTGCTGTCCTCTACACAAAGGTCTCCGTACTTGATGCCAAGCTGCCTCTGCTCTTGGAGATCTGCATGACAGTGATGATGCTGCCTATGAATATCATTGCTGGGTGCTAGTGTGCCTTGGTCACGGCAGGGAAGGGTCAGATATCCCTTTCCCTGGTGTCTTAGCAGAGCTTCCTGAAGGAGCCTAAAACATATGGCTGTGAGCCACGGGCACCAGGATTGCCAGCTCCTGCCTCTAGCCAGTATAATCCTTGGCTGCTCAATAGCAGGAAGTAGCAGGCAGGGATCTGGGCCAGAGAGGCCAAGGCAAGCGGGAAGACAAGAGTTAAGCAGACACTAGCGCAGAAAGGAGATGCCCAGATTCGCTGACCTGCTAACCTTGTATCTCCCTTATGCTCTGAGCAAGAGAGATGAGGTTGATTGTGAGAGAGGTGGCGGATCCATACACCAGCCACTTCCAGGACTGGCAAGGGCAGAGGCGGTGGGGAGCTGTGTCACACGGGTTCAACCAGGATGTGGGAAGATGGAGCAGGAGGGGAGGTGGAAAGTGTATTTGCCTAGGACCCTGGCCCAAGCCGTTCCCAGCAGAATGGTCAGGGGAGGGATGTGCGGCTCTACACATCCTGTGCATCCCCGAAGGCCTGTGAGAACTAGTGAGAACTTACAGCAAACCCCCAAGGGGCCCTGTGCCCTTTTTGCTATGGCAACTCCAGTTGGAACACTGGCTCAAGTCAGCAGGAGGCGCCTAGTACCTGGCCATGTCACAGAGCTCCAAACCATATGGGCACTGCCCAGAGGCTTCCCAGCACCCCAGGTGCAAATGCACTGTTAGTGAGGCACCAGGAGGCCCTGCTGGCCTGTGAGCACCAACTGCCTACCTCTAAGCAGCCTCACTAGCCCTCCCTTAAGGCTGTTCCTGTTGGAATGCAAATGAAAGCACACATCAACAAAGTGGGCAAGGAATGGAGAAACAAAACATCCGGCCACCCCCTGGAGGCTTTTCTGCATAGTGGGTCGCATATGTGCAGTCCTTCCTGCTCAGAAAAACACAGGGCTGCTGCCTAGCAAGCCAGGCAAGGTCTTCAGGTGGTCTTGGCCAAGGGGGCAGAGGCCGTTTCCAGACCAATCGGATGTCAGTCATAAAACCAGAAGGCAGGAAAGGAGTGCCGCTTCCCTCCTACCTTTGTCACAAACCTCCTGTGCACAGAAAAGGAGCAGAGGGGCTTGGGCACAGAGCAGGCAGACAACAGATTAGATAAATGGGGATTGGTGTTCACCAGAGGACTGAGAGATCCCAGTGTGCAGAGCGTGAGAGCAGAGGGAGATTTGGAGAAGATAAGAAGGGCTAGGCCAGGGTGAGGCAGTTGTAATTTCCCCAGAAGAAGTGAAGAGGTGCATGGGGAGGTGTGCAGCCTGTGAACCTCAAGAGGAGGAGGGGGAAATTGGGAAGCAGAGGCAGAGGCAAAGAGGCAGTGACGCAGAGGCATGTGTGAGTTGAAAGCAGTCCAGAGCAGCAAGGCAGGGACAGGAGGGCTAGGAGAGAGAACTCGGAGGGAGTTATCAGCAAAGGAGGTATGTGTGCATGGGACAAGCCTCAGGAACTCAGCTGCAGATGGCAGGTGGTGGCTAGGAAGGCCAGGTTGGGCGCCCCACCACCCTGGGACCAAGTAGAAGGGAGAAGAGGCAAGGGATTCTGGGGCACAGGCCTGCCCCATTCTCTGCGCGCAGCGCTGGGCTTTAGGGTGTAGACCTGAGGGGTAACGAATGCCTTCCTTGGTTGGGGCACTACTGGGGCGTAATCATGTGGTCCAGTTACATTGACATTTCTGCCTTGATTGCTTTCCCGAAGAGTTTGTTGCTACCCAGGCATCCGAAGCTGCATGGTTCAGGGAATGGGAGACTGGTGAGGACAGCAGGGGGAGGCCCAAGTGCCAATGGACTGTCCAGTAAGCAGCGCTGGGCTACTTAGCCACGCCCACCACGAGAACAACACCCTGGACTTGAGCAAGTAGGACACAGTCCTCGAAAACCACTTAGCACCTTCCAAGCCACTGTGTACTGGGTGCGCTCACGTGTGTGTGTGTGTGCCCCTGCTTGCCTACATGCGTGTGTTCCTGATGCTGTACAAGAGTGTGCTTCCTAAGCCTAAGTCTGCATATGTGCAAATAGGTATGTGGAAGTAGAGCCAGGAGGACCTGGCACAGTGTGTTATAGTGAGCATGTGGGGGTGGCGGGGAGGAAGAGAGAGAAAGAGAGAGAGAGAGTCGGCTCGCCTGTGAGGAATTTTTTGTTCATGTGCGGTTGCATGAGTGTGTCAGGTATGAGGTTGGACAGAGGGAGTTCAAAGTGTTTACACGTTACTTGTTTTTTGAAGTTCCCGGAAACCAATCATATGGCGAAGGCTCCCCTCTTGTGCTGACCTCTACACAAAGGTCTCCGTACTTGATGCCAAGCTGCCTCTGCTCTTGGAGATCTGCATGACAGTGATGATGCTGCCTATGAATATCATTGCTGGGTGCTAGTGTGCCTTGGTCACGGCAGGGAAGGGTCAGATATCCCTTTCCCTGGTGTCTTAGCAGAGCTTCCTGAAGGAGCCTAAAACATATGGCTGTGAGCCACGGGCACCAGGATTGCCAGCTCCTGCCTCTAGCCAGTATAATCCTTGGCTGCTCAATAGCAGGAAGTAGCAGGCAGGGATCTGGGCCAGAGAGGCCAAGGCAAGCGGGAAGACAAGAGTTAAGCAGACACTAGCGCAGAAAGGAGATGCCCAGATTCGCTGACCTGCTAACCTTGTATCTCCCTTATGCTCTGAGCAAGAGAGATGAGGTTGATTGTGAGAGAGGTGGCGGATCCATACACCAGCCACTTCCAGGACTGGCAAGGGCAGAGGCGGTGGGGAGCTGTGTCACACGGGATCAACCAGGATGTGGGAAGATGGAGCAGGAGGGGAGGTGGAAAGTGTATTTGCCTAGGACCCTGGCCCAAGCCGTTCCCAGCAGAAAGGTCAGGGGAGGGATGTGCGGCTCTACACATCCTGTGCATCCCCGAAGGCCTGTGAGAACTAGTGAGAACTTACAGCAAACCCCCAAGGGGCCCTGTGCCCTTTTTGCTATGGCAACTCCAGTTGGAACACTGGCTCAAGTCAGCAGGAGGCGCCTAGTACCTGGCCATGTCACAGAGCTCCAAACCATATGGGCACTGCCCAGAGGCTTCCCAGCACCCCAGGTGCAAATGCACTGTTAGTGAGGAACCAGGAGGCCCTGCTGGCCTGTGAGCACCAACTGCCTACCTCTAAGCAGCCTCACTACCCCTCCCTTAAGGCTGTTCCTGTTGGAATGCAAATGAAAGCACACATCAACAAAGGGGGCAAGGAATGGAGAAACTAAACATCCGGCCACCCTCTGGAGGCTTTTCTGCATAGTGGGTCGCATATGTGCAGTCCTTCCTGCTCAGAAAAACACAGGGCTGCTGCCTAGCAAGCCAGGCAAGGTCTTCAGGTGGTCTTGGCCAAGGGGGCAGAGGCCGTTTCCAGACCGATCGGATGTCAGTCATAAAACCAGAAGGCAGGAAAGGAGTGCCGCTTCCCTCCTACCTTTGTCACAAACCTCCTGTGCACAGAAAAGGAGCAGAGGGGCTTGGGCACAGAGCAGGCAGACAACAGATTAGATAAATGGGGATTGGTGTTCACCAGAGGACTGAGAGATCCCAGGTGTGCAGAGGGTGAGAGCAGAGGGAGATTTGGAGAAGATAAGAAGGGCTAGGCCAGGGTGAGGCAGTTGTAATTTCCCCAGAAGAAGTGAAGAGGTGCATGGGGAGGTGTGCAGCCTGTGAACCTCAAGAGGAGGAGGGGGAAATTGGGAAGCAGAGGCAGAGGCAAAGAGGCAGTGACGCGGAGGCATGTGTGAGTTGAAAGCAGTCCAGAGCAGCAAGGCAGGGACAGGAGGGCTAGGAGAGAGAACTCGGAGGGAGTTATCAGCAAAGGAGGTATGTGTGCAGGGGACAAGCCTCAGGAACTCAGCTGCAGATGGCAGGTGGTGGCTAGGAAGGCCAGGTTGGGCGCCCCACCACCCTGGGACCAAGTAGAAGGGAGAAGAGGCAAGGGATTCTGGGGCACAGGCCTGCCCCATATTCTGCGCGCAGCGCTGGGCTTTAGGGTGTACACCTGAGGGGTAACGAATGCCATCCTTGGTTGGGGCACTATGGGGCGTAATCATGTGGTCCTGTTACATTGACATTTCTGCCTTGATTGCTTTCCCGAAGAGTTTGTTGCTACCCAGGTCTCCGAAGCTGCATGGTTCAGGGAATGGGAGACTGGTGAGGACAGCAGGGGGAGGCCCAAGTGCCAATGGACTGTCCAGTAAGCAGCGCTGGGCTCCTTAGCCACGCCCACCACAAGAACAACACCCTGGACTTGAGCAAGTAGGACACAGTCCTCGAAAACCCCTTAGCACCTTCCAAGCCACTGTGTACTGCGTGCGCTCACGTGTGCGTGTGTGTGCCCCTGCTTGCCTACATGCGTGTGTTCCTGATGCTGTACAAGAGTGTGCTTCCTAAGCCTAAGTTTGCATATGTGCAAATAGGTATGTGGATGTAGATCCAGGAGGACCCAGCACAGTGTGTTATAGTGAGCATGTGGGGGTGGCGGGGAGGAAGAGAGAGAAAGAGAGAGAGAGAGAGTCGGCTCGCCTGTGAGGAATTTTTTGTTCAGGTGCGGTTGCATGAGTGTGTCAGGTATGAGGTTGGACAGAGGGAGTTCAAAGTGTTTACACGTTACTTGTTTTTTGAAGTTCCCGGAAACCAATCATATGGCGAAGGCTCCCCTCTTGTGCTGTCCGCTACACAAAGGTCTCCGTACTTGATGCCAAGCTGCCTCTGCTCTTGGAGATCTGCATGACAGTGATGATGCTGCCTATGAATATCATTGCTGGGTGCTAGTGTGCCTTGGTCACGGCAGGGAAGGGTCAGATATCCCTTTCCCTGGTGTCTTAGCAGAGCTTCCTGAAGGAGCCTAAAACATATGGCTGTGAGCCACGGGCACCAGGATTGCCAGCTCCTGCCTCTAGCCAGTATAATCCTTGGCTGCTCAATAGCAGGAAGTAGCAGGCAGGGATCTGGGCCAGAGAGGCCAAGGCAAGCGGGAAGACAAGAGTTAAGCAGACACTAGCGCAGAAAGGAGATGCCCAGATTCGCTGACCTGCTAACCTTGTATCTCCCTTATGCTCTGAGCAAGAGAGATGAGGTTGATTGTGAGAGAGGTGGCGGATCCATACACCAGCCACTTCCAGGACTGGCAAGGGCAGAGGCGGTGGGGAGCTGTGTCACACGGGATCAACCAGGATGTGGGAAGATGGAGCAGGAGGGGAGGTGGAAAGTGTATTTGCCTAGGACCCTGGCCCAAGCCGTTCCCAGCAGAAAGGTCAGGGGAGGGATTTGCGGCTCTACACATCCTGTGCATCCCCGAAGGCCTGTGAGAACTAGTGAGAACTTACAGCAAACCCCCAAGGGGCCCTGTGCCCTTTTTGCTATGGCAACTCCAGTTGGAACACTGGCTCAAGTCAGCAGGAGGCGCCTAGTACCTGGCCATGTCACAGAGCTCCAAACCATATGGGCACTGCCCAGAGGCTTCCCAGCACCCCAGGTGCAAATGCACTGTTAGTGAGGAACCAGGAGGCCCTGCTGGCCTGTGAGCACCAACTGCCTACCTCTAAGCAGCCTCACTACCCCTCCCTTAAGGCTGTTCCTGTTGGAATGCAAATGAAAGCACACATCAACAAAGGGGGCAAGGAATGGAGAAACTAAACATCCGGCCACCCTCTGGAGGCTTTTCTGCATAGTGGGTCGCATATGTGCAGTCCTTCCTGCTCAGAAAAACACAGGGCTGCTGCCTAGCAAGCCAGGCAAGGTCTTCAGGTGGTCTTGGCCAAGGGGGCAGAGGCCGTTTCCAGACCGATCGGATGTCAGTCATAAAACCAGAAGGCAGGAAAGGAGTGCCGCTTCCCTCCTACCTTTGTCACAAACCTCCTGTGCACAGAAAAGGAGCAGAGGGGCTTGGGCACAGAGCAGGCAGACAACAGATTAGATAAATGGGGATTGGTGTTCACCAGAGGACTGAGAGATCCCAGGTGTGCAGAGGGTGAGAGCAGAGGGAGATTTGGAGAAGATAAGAAGGGCTAGGCCAGGGTGAGGCAGTTGTAATTTCCCCAGAAGAAGTGAAGAGGTGCATGGGGAGGTGTGCAGCCTGTGAACCTCAAGAGGAGGAGGGGGAAATTGGGAAGCAGAGGCAGAGGCAAAGAGGCAGTGACGCGGAGGCATGTGTGAGTTGAAAGCAGTCCAGAGCAGCAAGGCAGGGACAGGAGGGCTAGGAGAGAGAACTCGGAGGGAGTTATCAGCAAAGGAGGTATGTGTGCAGGGGACAAGCCTCAGGAACTCAGCTGCAGATGGCAGGTGGTGGCTAGGAAGGCCAGGTTGGGCGCCCCACCACCCTGGGACCAAGTAGAAGGGAGAAGAGGCAAGGGATTCTGGGGCACAGGCCTGCCCCATATTCTGCGCGCAGCGCTGGGCTTTAGGGTGTACACCTGAGGGGTAACGAATGCCATCCTTGGTTGGGGCACTATGGGGCGTAATCATGTGGTCCTGTTACATTGACATTTCTGCCTTGATTGCTTTCCCGAAGAGTTTGTTGCTACCCAGGCATCCGAAGCTGCATGGTTCAGGGAATGGGAGACTGGTGAGGACAGCAGGGGGAGGCCCAAGTGCCAATGGACTGTCCAGTAAGCAGCGCTGGGCTACTTAGCCACGCCCACCACGAGAACAACACCCTGGACTTGAGCAAGTAGGACACAGTCCTCGAAAACCACTTAGCACCTTCCAAGCCACTGTGTACTGGTGCGCTCACGTGTGTGTGTGTGTGCCCCTGCTTGCCTACATGCGTGTGTTCCTGATGCTGTACAAGAGTGTGCTTCCTAAGCCTAAGTCTGCATATGTGCAAATAGGTATGTGGAAGTAGAGCCAGGAGGACCTGGCACAGTGTGTTATAGTGAGCATGTGGGGGTGGCGGGGAGGAAGAGAGAGAAAGAGAGAGAGAGAGTCGGCTCGCCTGTGAGGAATTTTTTGTTCATGTGCGGTTGCATGAGTGTGTCAGGTATGAGGTTGGACAGAGGGAGTTCAAAGTGTTTACACGTTACTTGTTTTTTGAAGTTCCCGGAAACCAATCATATGGCGAAGGCTCCCCTCTTGTGCTGTCCGCTACACAAAGGTCTCCGTACTTGATGCCAAGCTGCCTCTGCTCTTGGAGATCTGCATGACAGTGATGATGCTGCCTATGAATATCATTGCTGGGTGCTAGTGTGCCTTGGTCACGGCAGGGAAGGGTCAGATATCCCTTTCCCTGGTGTCTTAGCAGAGCTTCCTGAAGGAGCCTAAAACATATGGCTGTGAGCCACGGGCACCAGGATTGCCAGCTCCTGCCTCTAGCCAGTATAATCCTTGGCTGCTCAATAGCAGGAAGTAGCAGGCAGGGATCTGGGCCAGAGAGGCCAAGGCAAGCGGGAAGACAAGAGTTAAGCAGACACTAGCGCAGAAAGGAGATGCCCAGATTCGCTGACCTGCTAACCTTGTATCTCCCTTATGCTCTGAGCAAGAGAGATGAGGTTGATTGTGAGAGAGGTGGCGGATCCATACACCAGCCACTTCCAGGACTGGCAAGGGCAGAGGCGGTGGGGAGCTGTGTCACACGGGATCAACCAGGATGTGGGAAGATGGAGCAGGAGGGGAGGTGGAAAGTGTATTTGCCTAGGACCCTGGCCCAAGCCGTTCCCAGCAGAAAGGTCAGGGGAGGGATGTGCGGCTCTACACATCCTGTGCATCCCCGAAGGCCTGTGAGAACTAGTGAGAACTTACAGCAAACCCCCAAGGGGCCCTGTGCCCTTTTTGCTATGGCAACTCCAGTTGGAACACTGGCTCAAGTCAGCAGGAGGCGCCTAGTACCTGGCCATGTCACAGAGCTCCAAACCATATGGGCACTGCCCAGAGGCTTCCCAGCACCCCAGGTGCAAATGCACTGTTAGTGAGGAACCAGGAGGCCCTGCTGGCCTGTGAGCACCAACTGCCTACCTCTAAGCAGCCTCACTAGCCCTCCCTTAAGGCTGTTCCTGTTGGAATGCAAATGAAAGCACACATCAACAAAGGGGGCAAGGAATGGAGAAACTAAACATCCGGCCACCCTCTGGAGGCTTTTCTGCATAGTGGGTCGCATATGTGCAGTCCTTCCTGCTCAGAAAAACACAGGGCTGCTGCCTAGCAAGCCAGGCAAGGTCTTCAGGTGGTCTTGGCCAAGGGGGCAGAGGCCGTTTCCAGACCGATCGGATGTCAGTCATAAAACCAGAAGGCAGGAAAGGAGTGCCGCTTCCCTCCTACCTTTGTCACAAACCTCCTGTGCACAGAAAAGGAGCAGAGGGGCTTGGGCACAGAGCAGGCAGACAACAGATTAGATAAATGGGGATTGGTGTTCACCAGAGGACTGAGAGATCCCAGGTGTGCAGAGGGTGAGAGCAGAGGGAGATTTGGAGAAGATAAGAAGGGCTAGGCCAGGGTGAGGCAGTTGTAATTTCCCCAGAAGAAGTGAAGAGGTGCATGGGGAGGTGTGCAGCCTGTGAACCTCAAGAGGAGGAGGGGGAAATTGGGAAGCAGAGGCAGAGGCAAAGAGGCAGTGACGCGGAGGCATGTGTGAGTTGAAAGCAGTCCAGAGCAGCAAGGCAGGGACAGGAGGGCTAGGAGAGAGAACTCGGAGGGAGTTATCAGCAAAGGAGGTATGTGTGCAGGGGACAAGCCTCAGGAACTCAGCTGCAGATGGCAGGTGGTGGCTAGGAAGGCCAGGTTGGGCGCCCCACCACCCTGGGACCAAGTAGAAGGGAGAAGAGGCAAGGGATTCTGGGGCACAGGCCTGCCCCATATTCTGCGCGCAGCGCTGTGCTTTAGGGTGTACACCTGAGGGGTAACGAATGCCATCCTTGGTTGGGGCACTATGGGGCGTGGTCATGTGGTCCTGTTACATTGACATTTCTGCCTTGATTGCTTTCCCGAAGAGTTTGTTGCTACCCAGGTCTCCGAAGCTGCATGGTTCAGGGAATGGGAGACTGGTGAGGACAGCAGGGGGAGGCCCAAGTGCCAATGGACTGTCCAGTAAGCAGCGCTGGGCTCCTTAGCCACGCCCACCACGAGAACAACACCCTGGACTTGAGCAAGTAGGACACAGTCCTCGAAAACCCCTTAGCACCTTCCAAGCCACTGTGTACTGGGTGCGCTCACGTGTGTGTGTGTGTGCCCCTGCTTGCCTACATGCGTGTGTTCCTGATGCTGTACAAGAGTGTGCTTCCTAAGCCTAAGTCTGCATATGTGCAAATAGGTATGTGGATGTAGATCCAGGAGGACTGGCACAGTGTGTTATAGTGAGCATGTGGGGGTGGCGGGGAGGAAGAGAGAGAAAGAGAGAGAGAGAGAGTCGGCTCGCCTGTGAGGAATTTTTTGTTCAGGTGCGGTTGCATGAGTGTGTCAGGTATGAGGTTGGACAGAGGGAGTTCAAAGTGTTTACACGTTACTTGTTTTTTGAAGTTCCCGGAAACCAATCATATGGCGAAGGCTCCCCTCTTGTGCTGTCCGCTACACAAAGGTCTCCGTACTTGATGCCAAGCTGCCTCTGCTCTTGGAGATCTGCATGACAGTGATGATGCTGCCTATGAATATCATTGCTGGGTGCTAGTGTGCCTTGGTCACGGCAGGGAAGGGTCAGATATCCCTTTCCCTGGTGTCTTAGCAGAGCTTCCTGAAGGAGCCTAAAACATATGGCTGTGAGCCACGGGCACCAGGATTGCCAGCTCCTGCCTCTAGCCAGTATAATCCTTGGCTGCTCAATAGCAGGAAGTAGCAGGCAGGGATCTGGGCCAGAGAGGCCAAGGCAAGCGGGAAGACAAGAGTTAAGCAGACACTAGCGCAGAAAGGAGATGCCCAGATTCGCTGACCTGCTAACCTTGTATCTCCCTTATGCTCTGAGCAAGAGAGATGAGGTTGATTGTGAGAGAGGTGGCGGATCCATACACCAGCCACTTCCAGGACTGGCAAGGGCAGAGGCGGTGGGGAGCTGTGTCACACGGGATCAACCAGGATGTGGGAAGATGGAGCAGGAGGGGAGGTGGAAAGTGTATTTGCCTAGGACCCTGGCCCAAGCCGTTCCCAGCAGAAAGGTCAGGGGAGGGATGTGCGGCTCTACACATCCTGTGCATCCCCGAAGGCCTGTGAGAACTAGTGAGAACTTACAGCAAACCCCCAAGGGGCCCTGTGCCCTTTTTGCTATGGCAACTCCAGTTGGAACACTGGCTCAAGTCAGCAGGAGGCGCCTAGTACCTGGCCATGTCACAGAGCTCCAAACCATATGGGCACTGCCCAGAGGCTTCCCAGCACCCCAGGTGCAAATGCACTGTTAGTGAGGCACCAGGAGGCCCTGCTGGCCTGTGAGCACCAACTGCCTACCTCTAAGCAGCCTCACTACCCCTCCCTTAAGGCTGTTCCTGTTGGAATGCAAATGAAAGCACACATCAACAAAGGGGGCAAGGAATGGAGAAACAAAACATCCGGCCACCCCTGGAGGCTTTTCTGCATAGTGGGTCGCATATGTGCAGTCCTTCCTGCTCAGAAAAACACAGGGCTGCTGCCTAGCAAGCCAGGCAAGGTCTTCAGGTGGTCTTGGCCAATGGGGGCAGAGGCCGTTTCCAGACCGATCGGATGTCAGTCATAAAACCAGAAGGCAGGAAAGGAGTGCCGCTTCCCTCCTACCTTTGTCACAAACCTCCTGTGCACAGAAAAGGAGCAGAGGGGCTTGGGCACAGAGCAGGCAGACAACAGATTAGATAAATGGGGATTGGTGTTCACCAGAGGACTGAGAGATCCCAGGTGTGCAGAGGGTGAGAGCAGAGGGAGATTTGGAGAAGATAAGAAGGGCTAGGCCAGGGTGAGGCAGTTGTAATTTCCCCAGAAGAAGTGAAGAGGTGCATGGGGAGGTGTGCAGCCTGTGAACCTCAAGAGGAGGAGGGGGAAATTGGGAAGCAGAGGCAGAGGCAAAGAGGCAGTGACGCGGAGGCATGTGTGAGTTGAAAGCAGTCCAGAGCAGCAAGGCAGGGACAGGAGGGCTAGGAGAGAGAACTCGGAGGGAGTTATCAGCAAAGGAGGTATGTGTGCAGGGGACAAGCCTCAGGAACTCAGCTGCAGATGGCAGGGTGGTGGCTAGGAAGGCCAGGTTGGGCGCCCCACCACCCTGGGACCAAGTAGAAGGCAGAAGAGGCAAGGGATTCTGGGGCACATTCCTGCCCCATATTCTGCGCGCAGCGCTGGGCTTTAGGGTGTACACCTGAGGGGTAACGAATGCCATCCTTGGTTGGGGCACTACTGGGGCGTGGTCATGTGGTCCTGTTACATTGACATTTCTGCCTTGATTGCTTTCCCGAAGAGTTTGTTGCTACCCAGGTCTCCGAAGCTGCATGGTTCAGGGAATGGGAGACTGGTGAGGACAGCAGGGGGAGGCCCAAGTGCCAATGGACTGTCCAGTAAGCAGCGCTGGGCTCCTTAGCCACGCCCACCACAAGAACAACACCCTGGACTTGAGCAAGTAGGACACAGTCCTCGAAAACCCCTTAGCACCTTCCAAGCCACTGTGTACTGCGTGCGCTCACGTGTGCGTGCCCCTGCTTGCCTACATGCGTGTGTTCCTGATGCTGTACAAGAGTGTGCTTCCTAAGCCTAAGTTTGCATATGTGCAAATAGGTATGTGGATGTAGATCCAGGAGGACCCGGCACAGTGTGTTATAGTGAGCATGTGGGGGTGGCGGGGAGGAAGAGAGAGAAAGAGAGAGAGAGAGAGTCGGCTCGTGTGTGAGGAATTTTTTGTTCATGTGCGGTTGCATGAGTGTGTCAGGTATGAGGTTGGACAGAGGGAGTTCAAAGTGTTTACACGTTACTTGTTTTTTGAAGTTCCCGGAAACCAATCATATGGCGAAGGCTCCCCTCTTGTGCTGTCCGCTACACAAAGGTCTCCGTACTTGATGCCAAGCTGCCTCTGCTCTTGGAGATCTGCATGACAGTGATGATGCTGCCTATGAATATCATTGCTGGGTGCTAGTGTGCCTTGGTCACGGCAGGGAAGGGTCAGATATCCCTTTCCCTGGTGTCTTAGCAGAGCTTCCTGAAGGAGCCTAAAACATATGGCTGTGAGCCACGGGCACCAGGATTGCCAGCTCCTGCCTCTAGCCAGTATAATCCTTGGCTGCTCAATAGCAGGAAGTAGCAGGCAGGGATCTGGGCCAGAGAGGCCAAGGCAAGCGGGAAGACAAGAGTTAAGCAGACACTAGCGCAGAAAGGAGATGCCCAGATTCGCTGACCTGCTAACCTTGTATCTCCCTTATGCTCTGAGCAAGAGAGATGAGGTTGATTGTGAGAGAGGTGGCGGATCCATACACCAGCCACTTCAAGGACTGGCAAGGGCAGAGGCGGTTGGGAGCTGTGTCACACGGGATCAATCAGGATGTGGGAAGATGGAGCAGGAGGGGAGGTGGAAAGGGTATTTGCCTAGGACCCTGGCCCAAGCCGTTCCCAGCAGAATGGTCAGGGGAGGGATGTGCGGCTCTACACATCCTGTGCATCCCCGAAGGCCTGTGAGAACTAGTGAGAACTTACAGCAAACCCCCAAGGGGCCCTGTGCCCTTTTTGCTATGGCAACTCCAGTTGGAACACTGGCTCAAGTCAGCAGGAGGCGCCTAGTACCTGGCCATGTCACAGAGCTCCAAACCATATGGGCACTGCCCAGAGGCTTCCCAGCACCCCAGGTGCAAATGCACTGTTAGTGAGGCACCAGGAGGCCCTGCTGGCCTGTGAGCACCAACTGCCTACCTCTAAGCAGCCTCACTAGCCCTCCCTTAAGGCTGTTCCTGTTGGAATGCAAATGAAAGCACACATCAACAAAGTGGGCAAGGAATGGAGAAACAAAACATCCGGCCACCCCCTGGAGGCTTTTCTGCATAGTGGGTCGCATATGTGCAGTCCTTCCTGCTCAGAAAAACACAGGGCTGCTGCCTAGCAAGCCAGGCAAGGTCTTCAGGTGGTCTTGGCCAAGGGGACAGAGGCCGTTTCCAGACCAATCGGATGTCAGTCATAAAACCAGAAGGCAGGAAAGGAGTGCCGCTTCCCTCCTACCTTTGTCACAAACCTCCTGTGCACAGAAAAGGAGCAGAGGGGCTTGGGCACAGAGCAGGCAGACAACAGATTAGATAAATGGGGATTGGTGTTCACCAGAGGACTGAGAGATCCCAGGTGTGCAGAGGGTGAGAGCAGAGGGAGATTTGGAGAAGATAAGAAGGGCTAGGCCAGGGTGAGGCAGTTGTAATTTCCCCAGAAGAAGTGAAGAGGTGCATGGGGAGGTGTGCAGCCTGTGAACCTCAAGAGGAGGAGGGGGAAATTGGGAAGCAGAGGCAGAGGCAAAGAGGCAGTGACGCAGAGGCATGTGTGAGTTGAAAGCAGTCCAGAGCAGCAAGGCAGGGACGGGAGGGCTAGGAGAGAGAACTCGGAGGGAGTTATCAGCAAAGGAGGTATGTGTGCAGGGGACAAGCCTCAGGAACTCAGCTGCAGATGGCAGGTGGTGGCTAGGAAGGCCAGGTTGGGCGCCCCACCACCCTGGGACCAAGTAGAAGGGAGAAGAGGCAAGGGATTCTGGGGCACAGGCCTGCCCCATTCTCTGCGCACAGCGCTGGGCATTAGGGTGTAGACCTGAGGGGTAACGAATGCCATCCTTGGTTGGGGCACTACTGGGGCGTGGTCATGTGGTCCTGTTACATTGACATTTCTGCCTTGATTGCTTTCCCGAAGAGTTTGTTGCTACCCAGGTCTCCGAAGCTGCATGGTTCAGGGAATGGGAGACTGGTGAGGACAGCAGGGGGAGGCCCAAGTGCCAATGGACTGTCCAGTAAGCAGCGCTGGGCTCCTTAGCCAAGCCCACCACGAGAACAACACCCTGGACTTGAGCAAGTAGGACACAGTCCTCGAAAACCCCTTAGCACCTTCCAAGCCACTGTGTACTGCGTGCGCTCACGTGTGCGTGTGTGTGCCCCTGCTTGCCAACATGCGTGTGTTCCTGATGCTGTACAAGAGTGTGCTTCCTAAGCCTAAGTCTGCATATGTGCAAATAGGTATGTGGATGTAGATCCAGGAGGACCTGGCACAGTGTGTTATAGTGAGCATGTGGGGGTGGCGGGGAGGAAGAGAGAGAAGAGAGAGAGAGAGAGTCGGCTTGCCTGTGAGGAATTTTTTGTTCATGTGCGGTTGCATGAGTGTGTCAGGTATGAGGTTGGACAGAGGGAGTTCAAAGTGTTTACACGTTACTTGTTTTTTGAAGTTCCCGGAAACCAATCATATGGCGAAGGCTCCCCTCTTGTGCTGTCCTCTACACAAAGGTCTCCGTACTTGATGCCAAGCTGCCTCTGCTCTTGGAGATCTGCATGACAGTGATGATGCTGCCTATGAATATCATTGCTGGGTGCTAGTGTGCCTTGGTCACGGCAGGGAAGGGTCAGATATCCCTTTCCCTGGTGTCTTAGCAGAGCTTCCTGAAGGAGCCTAAAACATATGGCTGTGAGCCACGGGCACCAGGATTGCCAGCTCCTGCCTCTAGCCAGTATAATCCTTGGCTGCTCAATAGCAGGAAGTAGCAGGCAGGGATCTGGGCCAGAGAGGCCAAGGCAAGCGGGAAGACAAGAGTTAAGCAGACACTAGCGCAGAAAGGAGATGCCCAGATTCGCTGACCTGCTAACCTTGTATCTCCCTTATGCTCTGAGCAAGAGAGATGAGGTTGATTGTGAGAGAGGTGGCGGATCCATACACCAGCCACTTCCAGGACTGGCAAGGGCAGAGGCGGTGGGGAGCTGTGTCACACGGGTTCAACCAGGATGTGGGAAGATGGAGCAGGAGGGGAGGTGGAAAGTGTATTTGCCTAGGACCCTGGCCCAAGCCGTTCCCAGCAGAATGGTCAGGGGAGGGATGTGCGGCTCTACACATCCTGTGCATCCCTGAAGGCCTGTGAGAACTAGTGAGAACTTACAGCAAACCCCCAAGGGGCCCTGTGCCCTTTTTGCTATGGCAACTCCAGTTGGAACACTGGCTCAAGTCAGCAGGAGGCGCCGAGTACCTGGCCATGTCACAGAGCTCCAAACCATATGGGCACTGCCCAGAGGCTTCCCAGCACCCCAGGTGCAAATGCACTGTTATTGAGGCACCAGGAGGCCCTGCTGGCCTGTGAGCACCAACTGCCTACCTCTAAGCAGCCTCACTACCCCTCCCTTAAGGCTGTTCCTGTTGGAATGCAAATGAAAGCACACATCAACAAAGGGGGCAAGGAATGGAGAAACAAAACATCCGGCCACCCCCTGGAGGCTTTTCTGCATAGTGGGTCGCATATGTGCAGTCCTTCCTGCTCAGAAAAACACAGGGCTGCTGCCTAGCAAGCCAGGCAAGGTCTTCAGGTGGTCTTGGCCAAGGGGGCAGAGGCCGTTTCCAGACCGATCGGATGTCAGTCATAAAACCAGAAGGCAGGAAAGGAGTGCCGCTTCCCTCCTACCTTTGTCACAAACCTCCTGTGCACAGAAAAGGAGCAGAGGGGCTTGGGCACAGAGCAGGCAGACAACAGATTAGATAAATGGGGATAGGTGTTCACCAGAGGACTGAGAGATCCCAGGTGTGCAGAGGGTGAGAGCAGAGGGAGATTTGGAGAAGATAAGAAGGGCTAGGCCAGGGTGAGGCAGTTGTAATTTCCCCAGAAGAAGTGAAGAGGTGCATGGGGAGGTGTGCAGCCTGTGAACCTCAAGAGGAGGAGGGGGAAATTGGGAAGCAGAGGCAGAGGCAAAGAGGCAGTGACGCGGAGGCATGTGTGAGTTAAAAGCAGTCCAGAGCAGCAAGGCAAGGACAGGAGGGCTAGGAGAGAGAACTCGGAGGGAGTTATCAGCAAAGGAGGTATGTGTGCAGGGGAAAGCCTCAGGAACTCAGCTGCAGATGGCAGGTGGTGGCTAGGAAGGCCAGGTTGGGCGCCCCACCACCCTGGGACCAAGTAGAAGGGAGAAGAGGCAACGGATTCTGGGGCACAGGCCTGCCCCATTCTCTGCGCGCAGCGCTGTGCTTTAGGGTGTAGACCTGAGGGGTAACGAATGCCATCCTTGGTTGGGGCACTACTGGGGCGTGGTCATGTGGTCCTGTTACATTGACATTTCTGCCTTGATTGCTTTCCCAAAGAGTTTGTTGCTACCCAGGTCTCCGAAGCTGCATGGTTCAGGGAATGGGAGACTGGTGAGGACAGCAGGGGGAGGCCCAAGTGCCAATGGACTGTCCAGTAAGCAGCGCTGGGCTCCTTAGCCACGCCCACCACAAGAACAACACCCTGGACTTGAGCAAGTAGGACACAGTCCTCGAAAACCCCTTAGCACCTTCCAAGCCACTGTGTACTGGGTGCGCTCACGTGTGCGTGTGTGTGCCCCTGCTTGCCTACATGCGTGTGTTCCTGATGCTGTACAAGAGTGTGCTTCCTAAGCCTAAGTCTGCATATGTGCAAATAGGTATGTGGATGTAGATCCAGGAGGACCCGGCACAGTGTGTTATAGTGAGCATGTGGGGGTGGCGGGGAGGAAGAGAGAGAAAGAGAGAGAGAGAGAGTCGGCTCGCCTGTGAGGAATTTTTTGTTCATGTGCGGTTGCATGAGTGTGTCAGGTATGAGGTTGGACAGAGGGAGTTCAAAGTGTTTACACGTTACTTGTTTTTTGAAGTTCCCGGAAACCAATCATATGGCGAATGCTCCCCTCTTGTGCTGTCCTCTACACAAAGGTCTCCGTACTTGATGCCAAGCTGCCTCTGCTCTTGGAGATCTGCATGACAGTGATGATGCTGCCTATGAATATCATTGCTGGGTGCTAGTGTGCCTTGGTCACGGCAGGGAAGGGTCAGATATCCCTTTCCCTGGTGTCTTAGCAGAGCTTCCTGAAGGAGCCTAAAACATATGGCTGTGAGCCACGGGCACCAGGATTGCCAGCTCCTGCCTCTAGCCAGTATAATCCTTGGCTGCTCAATAGCAGGAAGTAGCAGGCAGGGATCTGGGCCAGAGAGGCCAAGGCAAGCGGGAAGACAAGAGTTAAGCAGACACTAGCGCAGAAAGGAGATGCCCAGATTCGCTGACCTGCTAACCTTGTATCTCCCTTATGCTCTGAGCAAGAGAGATGAGGTTGATTGTGAGAGAGGTGGCGGATCCATACACCAGCCACTTCCAGGACTGGCAAGGGCAGAGGCGGTGGGGAGCTGTGTCACACGGGTTCAACCAGGATGTGGGAAGATGGAGCAGGAGGGGAGGTGGAAAGTGTATTTGCCTAGGACCCTGGCCCAAGCCGTTCCCAGCAGAATGGTCAGGGGAGGGATGTGCGGCTCTACACATCCTGTGCATCCCCGAAGGCCTGTGAGAACTAGTGAGAACTTACAGCAAACCCCCAAGGGGCCCTGTGCCCTTTTTGCTATGGCAACTCCAGTTGGAACACTGGCTCAAGTCAGCAGGAGGCGCCTAGTACCTGGCCATGTCACAGAGCTCCAAACCATATGGGCACTGCCCAGAGGCTTCCCAGCACCCCAGGTGCAAATGCACTGTTAGTGAGGCACCAGGAGGCCCTGCTGGCCTGTGAGCACCAACTGCCTATCTCTAAGCAGCCTCACTACCCCTCCCTTAAGGCTGTTCCTGTTGGAATGCAAATGAAAGCACACATCAACAAAGTCGGCAAGGAATGGAGAAACAAAACATCCGGCCACCCCCTGGAGGCTTTTCTGCATAGTGGGTCGCATATGTGCAGTCCTTCCTGCTCAGAAAAACACAGGGCTGCTGCCTAGCAAGCCAGGCAAGGTCTTCAGGTGGTCTTGGCCAAGGGGGCAGAGGCCGTTTCCAGACCAATCGGATGTCAGTCATAAAACCAGAAGGCAGGAAAGGAGTGCCGCTTCCCTCCTACCTTTGTCACAAACCTCCTGTGCACAGAAAAGGAGCAGAGGGGCTTGGGCACAGAGCAGGCAGACAACAGATTAGATAAATGGGGATTGGTGTTCACCAGAGGACTGAGAGATCCCAGGTGTGCAGAGGGTGAGAGCAGAGGGAGATTTGGAGAAGATAAGAAGGGCTAGGCCAGGGTGAGGCAGTTGTAATTTCCCCAGAAGAAGTGAAGAGGTGCATGGGGAGGTGTGCAGCCTGTGAACCTCAAGAGGAGGAGGGGGAAATTGGGAAGCAGAGGCAGAGGCAAAGAGGCAGTGACGCAGAGGCATGTGTGAGTTGAAAGCAGTCCAGTGCAGCAAGGCAGGGACAGGAGGGCTAGGAGAGAGAACTCGGAGGGAGTTATCAGCAAAGGAGGTATGTGTGCAGGGGACAAGCCTCAGGAACTCAGCTGCAGATGGCAGGTGGTGGCTAGGAAGGCCAGGTTGGGCGCCCCAACACCCTGGGACCAAGTAGAAGGGAGAAGAAGCAAGGGATTCTGGGGCACAGGCCTGCCCCATTCTCTGCGCGCAGCGCTGTGCTTTAGGGTGTAGACCTGAGGGGTAACGAATGCCATCCTTGGTTGGGGCACTACTGGGGCGTGATCATGTGGTCCTGTTACATTGACATTTCTGCCTTGATTGCTTTCCCGAAGAGTTTGTTGCTACCCAGGTCTCCGAAGCTGCATGGTTCAGGGAATGGGAGACTGGTGAGGACAGCAGGGGGAGGCCCAAGTGCCAATGGACTCTCCAGTAAGCAGCGCTGGGCTCCTTACCCAAGCCCACCACGAGAACAACACCCTGGACTTGAGCAAGTAGGACACAGTCCTCGAAAACCCCTTAGCACCTTCCAAGCCACTGTGTACTGGGTGCGCTCACGTGTGCGTGTGTGTGCCCCTGCTTGCCTACATACGTGTGTTCCTGATGCTGTACAAGAGTGTGCTTCCTAAGCCTAAGTCTGCATATGTGCAAATAGGTATGTGGATGTAGATCCAGGAGGACCCGGCACAGTGTGTTATAGTGAGCATGTGGGGGTGGCGGGGAGGAAGAGAGAGAAAGAGAGAGAGAGAGAGTCGGCTCGCCTGTGAGGAATTTTTTGTTCATGTGCGGTTGCATGAGTGTGTCAGGTATGAGGTTGGACAGAGGGAGTTCAAAGTGTTTACACGTTACTTGTTTTTTGAAGGTCCCGGAAACCAATCATATGGAGAAGGCTCCCATCTTGTGCTTTCCGCTACACAAAGGTCTCCGTACTTGATGCCAAGCTGCCTCTGCTCTTGGAGATCTGCATGACAGTGATGATGATGCCTATGAATATCATTGTTGGGTGCTAGTGTGCCTTGGTCACGGCAGGAAAGGGTCAGATATCCCTTTCCCTGGTGTCTTAGCAGAGCTTCCTGCAGGAGCCTAAAACATATGGCTGTGAGCCACGGGCACCAGGATTGCCAGCTCCTACCTCTAGCCAGTATAATCCTTGGCTGCTCAATAGCAGGAAGTAGCAGGCAGGGATCTGGGCCAGAGAGGCCAAGGCAAGCGGGAAGACAAGAGTTAAGCAGACACTAGCGCAGAAAGGAGATGCCCAGATTCGCTGACCTGCTAAACTTGTATCTCCCTTATGCTCTGAGCAAGAGAGATGAGGTTGATTGTGAGAGAGGTGGCGGATCCATACACCAGCCACTTCCAGGACTGGCAAGGGCAGAGGCGTTGGGGAGCTGTGTCACACGGTTTCAACCAGGATGTGGGAAGATGGAGCAGGAGGGGAGGTGGAAAGTGTATTTGCCTAGGACCCTGGCCCAAGCCGTTCCCAGCAGAATGGTCAGGGGAGGGATGTGGGGCTCTACACATCCTGTGCATCCCTGAAGGCCTGTGAGAACTAGTGAGAACTTACAACAAACTCCCAAGGGGCCCTGTGCCCTTTTTGCTATGGCAACTCCAGTTGAAACACTGGCTCAAGTCAGCAGGAGGCGCCTAGTACCTGGCCATGTCACAGAGCTCCAAACCATATGGGCACTGCCCAGAGGCTTCCCAGCACCCCAGGTGCAAATGCACTGTTAGTGAGGCACCAGGAGGCCCTGCTGGCCTGTGAGCACCAACTGCCTACCTCTAAGCAGCCTCACTACCCCTCCCTTAAGGCTGTTCCTGTTGGAATGCAAATGAAAGCACACATCAACAAAGTGGGCAAGGAATGGAGAAACAAAACATCCGGCCACCCCCTGGAGGCTTTTCTGCATAGTGGGTCGCATATGTGCAGTCCTTCCTGCTCAGAAAAACACAGGGCTGCTGCCTAGCAAGCCAGGCAAGGTCTTCAGGTGGTCTTGGCCAAGGGGGCAGAGGCCGTTTCCAGACCAATCGGATGTCAGTCATAAAACCAGAAGGCAGGAATAGAGTGCCGCTTCCCTCCTACCTTTGTCACAAACCTCCTGTGCACAGAAAAGGAGCAGAGGGGCTTGGGCACAGAGCAGGCAGACAACAGATTAGATAAATGGGGATTGGTGTTCACCAGAGGACTGAGAGATCCCAGGTGTGCAGAGGGTGAGAGCAGAGGGAGATTTGAAGAAGATAAGAAGGGCTAGGCCAGGGTGAGGCAGTTGTAATTTCCCCAGAAGAAGTGAAGAGGTGCATGGGGAGGTGTGCAGCCTGTGAACCACAAGAGGAGGAGGGGGAAATTGGGAAGCAGAGGCAGAGGCAAAGAGGCAGTGACGCAGAGGCATGTGTGAGTTGAAAGCAGTCCAGAGCAGCAAGGCAGGGACATGAGGGCAAGGAGAGAGAACTCAGAGGGAGTTATCAGCAAAGGAGGTATGTGTGCAGGGGACAAGCCTCAGGAACTCAGCTGCAGATGGCAGGTGGTGGCTAGGAAGGCCAGGTTGGGCGCCCCACCACCCTGGGACCAAGTAGAAGGGAGAAGAGGCAAGGGATTCTGGGGCACAGGCCTGCCCATTCTCTGCGCGCAGCGCTGTGCTTTAGGGTGTAGACCTGAGGGGTAACGAATGCCATCCTTGTTTGGGGCACTACTGGGGCGTATTCATGTGGTCCTGTTACATTGACATTTCTGCCTTGATTGTTTTCCCGAAGAGTTTGTTGCTACCCAGGTCTCCGAAGCTGCATGGTTCAGGGAATGGGAGACTGGTGAGGACAGCAAGGGGAGGCCCAAGTGCCAATGGACTGTCCAGTAAGCAGCGCTGGGCTCCTTAGCCAAGCCCACCACGAGAACAACACCCTGGACATGAGCAAGTAGGACACAGTCCTCGAAAACCCCTTAGCATCTTCCAAGCCACTGTGTACTGGGTGCGCTCACGTGTGCGTGTGTGTGCCCCTGCTTGCCTACATGCGTGTGTTCCTGATGCTGTACAAGAGTGTGCTTCCTAAGCCTAAGTCTGCATATGTGCAAATAGGTATGTGGATGTAGATCCAGGAGGACCCGGCACAGTGTGTTATAGTGAGCATGTGGGGGTGGCGGGGAGGAAGAGAGAGAAAGAGATAGAGGGAGTCGGCTCGCCTGTGAGGAATTTTTTGTTCATGTGCGGTTGCATGAGTGTGTCAGGTATGAGGTTGGACAGAGGGAGTTCAAAGTGTTTACACCTTACTTGTTTTTTGAAGTTCCCGGAAACCAATCATATGGCGAAGGCTCCCCTCTTGTGCTGTCCGCTACACAAAGGTCTCCGTACTTGATGCCAAGCTGCCTCTGCTCTTGGAGATCTGCATGACAGTGATGATGCTGCCTATGAATATCATTGCTGGGTGCTAGTGTGCCTTGGTCACGGCAGGGAAGGGTCAGATATCCCTTTCCCTGGTGTCTTAGCAGAGCTTCCTGCAGGAGCCTAAAACATATGGCTGTGAGCCACGGGCACCAGGATTGCCAGCTCCTGCCTCTAGCCAGTATAATCCTTGGCTGCTCAATAGCAGGAAGTAGCAGGCAGGGATCTGGGCCAGAGAGGCCAAGGCAAGCGGGAAGACAAGAGTTAAGCAGACACTAGCGCAGAAAGGAGATGCCCAGATTCGCTGACCTGCTAACCTTGTATCTCCCTTATGCTCTGAGCAAGAGAGATGAGGTTGATTGTGAGAGAGGTGGCGGATCCATACACCAGCCACTTCCAGGACTGGCAAGGGCAGAGGCGGTGGGGAGCTGTGTCACACGGGTTCAACCAGGATGTGGGAAGATGGAGCAGGAGGGGAGGTGGAAAGTGTATTTGCCTAGGACCCTGGCCCAAGCCGTTCCCAGCAGAATGGTCAGGGGAGGGATGTGCGGCTCTACACATCCTGTGCATCCCCGAAGGCCTGTGAGAACTAGTGAGAACTTACAGCAAACCCCCAAGGGGCCCTGTGCCCTTTTTGCTATGGCAACTCCAGTTGGAACACTGGCTCAAGTCAGCAGGAGGCGCCTAGTACCTGGCCATGTCACAGAGCTCCAAACCATATGGGCACTGCCCAGAGGCTTCCCAGCACCCCAGGTGCAAATGCACTGTTAGTGAGGCACCAGGAGGCCCTGCTGGCCTGTGAGCATCAACTGCCTACCTCTAAGCAGCCTCACTACCCCTCCCTTAAGGCTGTTCCTGTTGGAATGCAAATGAAAGCACACATCAACAAAGTGGGCAAGGAATGGAGAAACAAAACATCCGGCCACCCCCTGGAGGCTTTTCTGCATAGTGGGTCGCATATGTGCAGTCCTTCCTGCTCAGAAAAACACAGGGCTGCTGCCTAGCAAGCCAGGCAAGGTCTTCAGGTGGTCTTGGCCAAGGGGGCAGAGGCCGTTTCCAGACCGATCGGATGTCAGTCATAAAACCAGAAGGCAGGAAAGGAGTGCTGCTTCCCTCCTACCTTTGTCACAAACCTCCTGTGCACAGAAAAGGAGCAGAGGGGCTTGGGCACAGAGCAGGCAGACAACAGATTAGATAAATGGGGATTGGTGTTCACCAGAGGACTGAGAGATCCCAGGTGTGCAGAGGGTGAGAGCAGAGGGAGATTTGGAGAAGATAAGAAGGGCTAGGCCAGGGTGAGGCATTTGTAATTTCCCCAGAAGAAGTGAAGAGGTGCATGGGGAGGTGTGCAGCCTGTGAACCTCAAGAGGAGGAGGGGGAAATTGGGAAGCAGAGGCAGAGGCAAAGAGGCAGTGACGCAGAGGCATGTGTGAGTTGAAAGCAGTCCAGAGCAGCAAGGCAGGGACAGGAGGGCTAGGAGAGAGAACTCGGAGGGAGTTATCAGCAAAGGAGGTATGTGTGCAGGGGACAAGCGTCAGGAACTCAGCTGCAGATGGCAGGTGGTGGCTAGGAAGGCCAGGTTGGGCGCCCCACCACCCTGGGACCAAGTAGAAGGGAGAAGAGGCAAGGGATTCTGGGGCACAGGCCTGCCCCATTCTCTGCGCGCAGCGCTGGGCTTTAGGGTGTAGACCTGAGGGGTAACGAATGCCATCCTTGGTTGGGGCACTACTGGGGCGTAATCATGTGGTCCTGTTACATTGACATTTCTGCCTTGATTGCTTTCCCGAAGAGTTTGTTGCTACCCAGGTCTCCGAAGCTGCACGGTTCAGGGAATGGGAGACTGGTGAGGACAGCAAGGGGAGGCCCAAGTGCCAATGGACTGTCCAGTAAGCAGCGCTGGGCTCCTTAGCCACGCCCACCACGAGAACAACACCCTGGACTTGAGCAAGTAGGACACTGTCCTCGAAAACCCCTTAGCACCTTCCAAGCCACTGTGTACTGGGTGCGCTCACGTGTGCGTGTGTGTACCCCTGCTTGCCTACATGCGTGTGTTCCTGATGCTGTACAAGAGTGTGCTTCCTAACCCTAAGTCTGCATATGTGCAAATAGGTATGTGGATGTAGATCCAGGAGGACCTGGCACAGTGTGTTATAGTGAGCATATGGGGGTGGCGGGGAGGAAGAGAGAGAAAGAGAGAGAGAGAGAGTCGGCTCGACTGTGAGGAATTTTTTGTACATGTGCGGTTGCATGAGTGTGTCAGGTATGAGGTTGGACAGAGGGAGTTCAAAGTGTTTACACGTTACTAGTTTTTTGAAGTTCCCGGAAACCAATCAAATGGCGAAGGCTCCCCTCTTGTGCTGTCCGCTACACAAAGGTCTCCGTACTTGATGCCAAGCTGCCTCTGCTCTTGGAGATCTGCATGACAGTGATGATGCTGCCTATGAATATCATTGCTGGGTGCTAGTGTGCCTTGGTCACGGCAGGGAAGGGTCAGATATCCCTCTCCCTGGTGTCTTAGCAGAGCTTCCTGAAGGAGCCTAAAACATATGGCTGTGAGCCACGGGCACCAGGATTGCCAGCTCCTGCCTCTAGCCAGTATAATCCTTGGCTGCTCAATAGCAGGAAGTAGCAGGCAGGGATCTGGGCCAGAGAGGCCAAGGCAAGCGGGAAGACAAGAGTTAAGCAGACACTAGCGCAGAAAGGAGATGCCCAGATTCGCTGACCTGCTAACCTTGTATCTCCCTTATGCTCTGAGCAAGAGAGATGAGGTTGATTGTGAGAGAGGTGGCGGATCCATACACCAGCCACTTCCAGGACTGGCAAGGGCAGAGGCGGTGGGGAGCTGTGTCACACGGGTTCAACCAGGATGTGGGAAGATGGAGCAGGAGGGGAGGTGGAAAGTGTATTTGCCTAGGACCCTGGCCCAAGCCGTTCCCAGCAGAATGGTCAGGGGAGGGATGTGCGGCTCTGCACATCCTGTGCATCCCCGAAGGCCTGTGAGAACTAGTGAGAAATTACAGCAAACCCCCAAGGGGCCCTGTGCCCTTTTTGCTATGGCAACTCCAGTTGGAACACTGGCTCAAGTCAGCAGGAGGCGCCTAGTACCTGGCCATGTCACAGAGCTCCAAACCATATGGGCGACTGCCCAGAGGCTTCCCAGCACCCCAGGTGCAAATGCACTGTTAGTGAGGCACCAGGAGGCCCTGCTGGCCTGTGAGCACCAACTGCCTACCTCTAAGCAGCCTCACTACCCCTCCCTTAAGGCTGTTCCTGTTGGAATGCAAATGAAAGCACACATCAACAAAGTGGGCAAGGAATGGAGAAACAAAACATCCGGCCACCCCCTGGAGGCTTTTCTGCATAGTGGGTCGCCTATGTGCAGTCCTTCCTGCTCAGAAAAACACAGGGCTGCTGCCTAGCAAGCCTGGCAAGGTCGTCTTCAGGTGGTCTTGGCCAAGGGGGCAGAGGCCGTTTCCAGACCAATCGGATGTCAGTCATAAAACCAGAAGGCAGGAAAGGAGTGCCGCTTCCCTCCTCGCTTTGTCACAATCCTCCTGTGCACAGAAAAGGAGCAGAGGGGCTTGGGCACAGAGCAGGCAGACAACAGATTAGATAAATGGGGATTGGTGTTCACCAGAGGACTGAGAGATCCCAGGTGTGCAGAGGGTGAGAGCAGAGGGAGATTTGGAGAAGATAAGAAGGGCTAGGCCAGGGTGAGGGAGTTGTAATTTCCCCAGAAGAAGTGAAGAGGTGCATGGGGAGGTGTGCAGCCTGTGAACCTCAAGAGGAGGAGGGGGAAATTGGGAAGCAGAGGCAGAGGCAAAGAGGCAGTGACGCAGAGGCATGTGTGAGTTGAAAGCAGTCCAGAGCAGCAAGGCAGGGACAGGAGGGCTAGGAGAGAGAACTCGGAGGGAGTTATCAGCAAAGGAGGTATGTGTGCAGGGGACAAGCCTCAGGAACTCAGCTGCAGATGGCAGGTGGTGGCTAGGAAGGCCAGGTTGGGCGCCCCACCACCCTGGGACCAAGTAGAAGGGAGAAGAGGCAAGGGATTCTGGAGTACAGGCCTGTCCCATTCTCTGCGCGCAGCGCTGGGCAATAGGGTGTAGACCTGAGGGGTAACGAATGCCATCCTTGGTTGGGGCACTACTGGGGCGTAATCATGTGGTCCTGTTACATTGACATTTCTGCCTTGATTGCTTTCCCGAAGAGTTTGTTGCTACCCAGGTCTCCGAAGCTGCATGGTTCAGGGAATGGGAGACTGGTGAGGACAGCAAGGGGAGGCCCAAGTGCCAATGGACTGTCCAGTAAGCAGCGCTGGGCTCCTTACCCACGCCCACCACGAGAACAACACCCTGGACTTGAGCAAGTAGGACACAGTCCTCGAAAACCCCTTAGCACCTTCCAAGCCACTGTGTACTGGGTGCGCTCACGTGTGCGTGTGTGTGCCCCTGCTTGCCTACATGCGTGTGTTCCTGATGCTGTACAAGAGTGTGCTTCCTAAGCCTAAGTCTGCATATGTGCAAATAGGTATGTGGATGTAGATCCAGGAGGACCCGGCACAGTGTGTTATAGTGAGCATGTGGGGGTGGCGGGGAGGAAGAGAGAGAAAGAGAGAGAGAGAGTTGGCTCGCCTGTGAGGAATTTTTTGTTCATGTGCGGTTGCATGAGTGTGTCAGGTATGAGGTTGGACAGAGGGAGTTCAAAGTGTTTACACGTTACTTGTTTTTTGAAGTTCCCGGAAACCAATCATATGGCGAAGGCTCCCCTCTTGTGCTGTCCGCTACACAAAGGTCTCCGTACTTGATGCCAAGCTGCCTCTGCTCTTGGAGATCTGCATGACAGTGATGATGCTGCCTGTTAATATCATTGCTGGGTTATTGGATAGAGGATATCCCTGTTCAATCCAAGTGAATTAAAGTGGTTTATAGAGAAATCCAACTCATAGTATTTTAACAGTACTTATTAACTATTGAATACAGGATTGGTTGTTATTTTGAAATTGTATTTTTAGGAACACCAAATCTAATTTTATATACAGTTATACCAAGTATCTGTGTATAATTGTGAACTTCTAAGATTTACACAACAGTGCTTGGTAAGGTCTGCTTTGGGTCTTAAACAGTGCTCACAGGTGCTCTTAGATAGGCATTCCCAATCCAAATGGGCAGAAGAAACACAAGATGGCAAACAATGCAGTCATATCTCCCACTCAAAACAAGCAGGAAGCAGAGCAATCAATCAAAGACATAGAAGAGAACCCTCAAAATGCTCTACAAAGTCTACTGATAAACATGTTAAATGAAAAGTTTGAATCCATCCATACATCAATCCATCCATAAAGTAATAGATGATTTCATGGCCTCAACAAAGAGAAAGATAAATGAACTTCAAGAGTCATATGAAAAGATAACTACCCAGCTAAAAGATTTGAGAGACAGCACTCAAAACCAAATTAATAATGTAAAGATGTCCATGCAGGACCTAAGAGATACTTCTAGCAAGGACATGGAAATCATCAGGAAAGACCAGTCTGAAGGAAAAGAGATTCAAAATCAAGTAACTAGCCTACAGTCTCAAGTAGGTGAAGCAGAGGATCAAATCTCAGGAGCTGAAGATTCCCTAGAATCTATGGAGAAATGTCACACAAAAATACAAAACCAATCCAATCGATAAAACAGATCACTCCAGGAGCTCCAAGACACAAGCAGGAAGCACTATTTGAGGCGAATAGGAATTGAGAAAAACCAGGAGAAAGAAGTTAATGGAATATGCAACCTATTTAACAGAATATTAGCCAAGAACTTCCCAACTATCCAGGAAGGTAGGCCGATACAGATACAAGAAGCATTTAGAACCCCAAAGCGACCAGATCAGAATAGGACATCCCACTGACACATTGTGATCATAACAGGATCAGTAGAGTCCAAGGAAAGAATCCTTAAAGATGTTACGGAGAAGAAAGTAATCACAAATAAAGGAAAAGCAAGCAGAATTACCCCAGACTTCTCAGCAGAGACCATGAAAAGCAAGGGGATCCTGGAATGAGGTATGCCAAACCCTAAATAATAATAAATATCAACCAAGAATGCTGTACCCAGCTAAACTCTCATTCATAGCTGAAGGTCAAATAAAAGTCTTCCACAGGAAGGAAAAACTGAAACAATGTATCTCCACCAAACCAGCTTTACAGAAAATCCTCAAAGATGTACTATACAGGGAAAATAATCAAGATCCCAATACAGACAGAGAAATGAACCCTAAATAGAAAACCAGAATATTAGATCAAGAATTGGGAAGACACAGCTTTTAACAAGATAGCTACAATGAAAGGACAAATGATCATCTCTCAAACCTAACTCTCAACATTAATGGACTTAATTCTTCATTCAAACGACATAGGCTCATTACTTGGATCAAACATCAAGATCCGTCTTTCTGCTGCCTCCAAGAGACACATCTATCTAGCAAAAGCAAACTTCTTCTAAAGGTGAAAGGCTGGAATAAAATCTACCAATAAATGGCCCCCAAATGCAGGCTGGAGTGGAATTCTAGCATCAGATAAAATCGACTTCAAATTAAAAATGGTAAGAAGAGACAAAGAAGGTTACTACATACTAATAAAGCGATGTCTCCTACAGGAGGATATAACCATCTTAAATATCCACACACCAAATACAGGAGAACCCAACTTCATCAAACCAACACTACTGACTCTAAAATCACTCATAGTCCCAAACACATTGATTGTTGGAGACTTTAACACTCCACTGTCACCTCTGGACAGACCAACAGGCCAAAAACTGACCAAAGAATCCACAGAACTAATCAACTGCATAGACCAACTAGACTTAACCAACATCTACAGAATATTCCATCAAGCAATACCAGAATACACATTCTTTTCAGCAGCCCATGAAACATTCTCCAAAATATATCACATCTTAGGGCACAAAGAAAATCTGTACAAATTCAGAAGTATCAAAATCATTCCCTGCCTTCCCTCAGACCACAATAGATTAAAATTAAAGCTCAACTCAAACAGCCACCACACAAAATGATACAATCCATGGAGACTAAGCAACACACTGCTGAACCATCAGTGGGTCATTGAAGAAATTAGACCAGTAATTCAATATTTATGGCATTCAACCAAGGTGAGTGCACAAAGTACCACCTCCTTTGGGACACAGCAAAGGCAGTACTCAGACGAAAATTTATATCTGAGTGCCTACACCAACAATCTGGATAAACAGCAACTCAACAACTTACGGAATCACCTTAATCTTCTCAAAAGAGAACAAGAAGCCATACCCCCAAGTCAATAGATGGAAGCAAATAATTAAAATCGAATCAGAATTAAATATACTTGAGAGGGAGAAAAAAAAACCATCGCAACAATCAACAAAACAAAGACTTGGTTCTTTGAGAATATTAACAAGATAGTCAAATTCCTAGCAAACCTGACCAAAAAACGATGGCAGCACACCCACATAAACAAGATCCGAGATAAAACAGGTAACATCACCACAGAAACAACCAAAATTCAGAACACAATAAGGGACTATTTTGCAAACCTTTGTGCCAACAAATTCGAGAACCTGGAAGAAATGGAAGATTTTCTAGAAAAAATTGATACCCCCAAACTCAACCATGAAGATTTAAACCTTCTAAACAGACTCATACCCAGCCTTGAAATAGAAACAGCAATAAGTGATTTCCCATCAGAGAAAAGCCCATGTCCAGATGGATTCACAGCAGAATTCTACAAGGCTTTCAAAACAGAAGTCACACCAATATTTTTCAAAATCTTCAATGAAATTGAAAGAGAACGTTCACTACCAGACTTATTCTATGAAGCCAGTATAGCCCTCATCCCAAAACCAGGCAGGGACTCATCAACAAAACAGAACTATAGAACGATTTCCCTGATGAACATAGATGCAAAAATTCTCAACAAAATTCTGTCCAATCGACTTCAACAGGTCATCAAAAATATCATACACCATGTTCAAACTGGATCCATCCCAGGGATGCAAAGTTGGTTCAATATACGCAAGTCAATTAATGTAATCCACCACATCAACCAGAGCAAGGTAAAGAACCACATGGTTATATCTCTGGATGCAGGAAAGGCGTTCGATAAAATCCAGTACCCATTTATGATAAAAATCCTGGAGAAATTGGGATTCCAAGGAACATTCCTGAATATAATAAAGGCAGTTTATTACAAACCAACAGCAAGCATAATTCTAAATGGTGTAAAGCCAAAGCCATTCCTTTGAAAATCAGGAGCAAGATTGAGATGTCTGCTCTCTCCCCTCCTCTTTAACATTCCTAGCCAGAGCAATTAGGCAAGAAGAAAACAAAAAGGGGATCCAAATAGGAAAAGATGAAGTTAAGCTTTCTCTCTTTGCAGATTACATGATCCTATACCTAACGAACACCATAGACTCTACTCCCTAGCTACTAGAGCAGATCCAAAACTTTGGCAAAGTTGCAGGATATAAAATAAACCCTCGAAAATCAACAGCCTTTCTATATGCTAATAACACGAAGACAGAGGCTGAAGTCAGGAAAGCAACTCCCTTTGCAATAGTCTCAAAAACATAAAATACCTAGAAATAACCTTAACCAAAGAAGTGAAAGACCTCTATGATTAGACTGTTTGGTGTAAGTGAACTGAACATCTCCGTGGGGGGGGGGGAAGGGAAAGGGTGAGGAGGGAGAGGGGTATGAGGGACAAGGTAACAAACTGTACAAGAAATGTATCCAGTGCCTAAAATATGAAACTGTAACCTTTCTGTACATCACTTTGATAATAAAAATTTGAAAAAAAAAAAAAAGAACTAAGGAAATGGAAAAACCTCCCATGCTCCTCGATTGGGAAGATTAATATAGTCAAAATGGCAATATTGCCAAAAGCTATCTACAAATTCCATGCAATACCCACTAATATCCCAACACCATTTTTTAATGAAATTGAGGAAGCAATCCAGAAATTTATATGGAAAAATAAATGACCCCCCATCTAGCAAAAACAATCCTAAGCAGAAAGAACAATGCCGGAGGAATTACAATACCAAACTTCAAGCTGTATTATAAAGCTATAGCTATAAAAACAGCTTGGAATTGGCAATGGAACAGGCCTGAAGACCAATGGAACAGAATTGAAGATCCAGCAGTGAACACACCGAACTAAGCCCCCTTAATCTTTGATAGAGGAGCTAAAAAAATACGGTGGAAGAAAGATAGCCTCTTTAACAAATGGTGATGGCAAAACTGGTTCAACACCCACAACAAAGCAAAATTAGATCCTTATATATCATCCTGCACCAAAATCAATTCCACATGGATCAAAGATCTTGAAATTATAACAGATACCTTGAAAGCACTAAAAGAAGTAGGAGAAACACTTGGGCTCCTTGGCACAGGACAGACCTGCCTTAACAAAGAGCCATAAATGCTACAAATCACAAAAAGGACGAGCAAATGGGATTGCATCAAATTGCTGAGCTTCTGCAGGGCAAAGGACATAGCTCACAAGATGAATGGAAAGCCTACAGATTGGGAAAAGATCTTTATCAGCCATACAATGAACAAAGACCTCATATCTAAAATATATGCAGAACTACAAAAAATTAAATTCCTCCAAAACAAAACCGCAAAGAACCAACAGCCCCCTCAACAAGTGGGCTAAAGACTTACAAATAGACTTGTCTGATGAGGAAATGAGAATGGCCAAGAGTCATATGAAAAAGTGCTCTACATCTCTGGCCATAAAAGAAATGCAAATCAAAACAACATTGAGATTCCATCTCACCCCAGTAAGAATGACCTATATCAAGAAAACTAACAATAATAAATGTTGGAGGGGATGTGGACAAAAGGGAACCCTACTTCATCGTTGGTGGGAATGTAAACTTGTTCAGCCACTCTGGCAAGTGGTATGGAGATTTCTCAGAAGGTAAACATAGAGCTCCCTTATGATCCAGCAGCCCCACATTTGGCATCTACCCAAAGACCACAGAGAAGAACACACAAAAGCCACCAGCACAACAATATTCATCACAGCACAATTTGGCATAGCTAAAATATGGATCCCACCCAGTAACGCTCAGTAGATGAATGGATCAGGAAAATGTGGTACATATACACAATGGAATTTCATACCTCTGTCTCAAAGAATGACATTGCCGCATTTGTAAGGAAATGAAAGGACTTGGAAAAAATTATCCTAAGTGAAGTGAGCCAGACCCAAAGAAACATGGATTCTATGCTATGAATAGGATTCCCTATTCTCATAGGGAATAGTTAGCTCAGGTTTAGGCTAGTCACAGCAGAGGATCACAAGAGCCCAACAGCAATACTGTTATGAACACATAAGATGAGGCTAAGGGAAACAACCTCCATTTTATGGAAACAACTGTTATATCACTGCTGTAATTACTTTCAACATGCCATGTGTAACTGTAGCTTCTACTGTTGATGATGCTCTTGTATCCCCTTCCTGCGGTTGTACCTTCACTATCAGTTTATCTTATTTGAGTACTTTGGAAACTGTATATACTGGTATTAGAATTAGGAAAGTGAAAGGGAATACCAAAACCGAGAGATACAAGATAAAAAGACAAATGACTACAAAGGCAATGCTTTCAAAACTGTTTGGTGTAAGCCAAGTGAACAACTCTGGGGGGAGAGGGGCAGGGGGGAGGGGAGGGTAAGTGAGGGAGGAGGTAACAAACAGTATAAGAAATGTATCCAATGCCTAACATATGCAACTGTAACCTCTCTGTACATCACTTTGACAATAAATAAGAAAAAAAATGTTTTTCCTATGAGGAAAACAATACAGTCTATGTTTCTTTAGGTCTGGCTCACTTCACATAGTAAATTTTTTTTGGAATAATTAGTACATGTTTAGGCTAGTCAAAGCCGAAGTCATAATAGCCCAATAGCTATGCCCTTATGGACACTTAAGATGATGCTAAGTGAAATGAGCTCCATGTTATGGAAACAAGTGGTATATCATTATTGTAATTATTTTCAACATGCGATATGAATCCGTACCCTTTTTATTTTCTCTCGTATTCCCTTCCTGTGGTTTTACCCCCACTATCACTGTATCTCATCTGAGCACCCTGGATACTGTATATACGTGTATTAGAGCTAGGGAAGAGAAAGTAAATATCAAAATCAATAGACAAAGGATAAAAATACAAACAACTCCAAACACAATACTCACAAAACCATTTGGTGTAAACCAACCGTACAACTCGTGGGTGGAAGGGGAAGCAGGAGGGAAGAGGTAGGCATGTGGAGGGGAGGAGGAGCTAACATATTTGACAAGAAATGTACTCACTGCATTATATATGAAACTGTAACCCCTCTGTACTTCACTTTGACAATAAAGGTGAAAAAAGACAATAAATATCTTTTAATGATTCTGAAACACCTAACATTTCTGAGAGTTATAACATATAATGCTTAAGATTCTCATGTTAAAAACTAACATTTAGAATCAACACTCTCTTTCTCTGGCAATAGGAAAACTACCAACACATACACTGTTTGTGAATAAAGGTAAACATTTCCCTCAAAGAACTGCTAATCACCATACATTTCCTTTCTTCCTTCCTGTTATTTACTTCAGCCATTCTCTGGCCATAATCTGAGTGAAACCAGCCAAAAGGTACAGACACTGAGGCAGGTAGGGACAGATAGCATGAACACACCAAGGTGGCTGAGGCCTGAGCTATTTTGGATACTATAACCTCAACATTAGGCACAGGTAGTGAGAGAGGAAGAGAGAGATCAGGAAAAGTAGAAGCCAAATGGCTGCTAGGTATAAAAATCTAGAGAAGTGTGGACTCAAGACAGTTGTCAGAAGCTGCAACACAAAAATGAATAAGATGTAAATTAGATGGGATGTTCAAGGAACTAACCAAACGAGAACATAAAACAAACTAAGTCAAAGCTAGGACAGCGAAAAGAGTAGCGCAAAATTCGGGAGGTGGCAAACATGGCCTGCGTTATTAAAAATAAAAATAAAATAAGCTTCTCCACAAGCACAAACATCTCTCCAGCCTTCCTTCTCTCTCTACTCATAGAATAAGCATTCCCTCCTCTGCAGCTTTTGCTAGCAAGAGACACGTGATCTTTTTGTTAGATAATGAAACAAATACCAGTGATGAGCCAAAAACTTAAATATAGTAAAAGAGTTGGGACAGCACTGTGTTCACTCTGTGAGAAATATCCAACAGGAATGTGCAGTGTCTTTATTCAACAACATTTCTTTATTCGAATCACAAAGATTATGATTAAAGCATGTCTTTAACCCTCTCATATCTTGCTATCCTATTTATTCTTGTGTTAGACATTTACAATGACCACTCTTAGGAATCTAGAAAGTTCTGAGGAAGTACTGGCGGCGGAGGGGGGTGGTGCTTATCATTACTTCCCAAAGCATAAGGGTGAAAAACAGCAGCTCATCAAGTGGGGGCAAGGGGAGAGCGGGGGACAAATGAAGGGGAAGGGGGGAATTGTAGTCAAGAATTCATTGTACATACTACAAAAGTAAGAAAACGGAAGGGCTGGGCAGAGGAAGGAGGGGCAAGAATGTTGAAAGGGGTGAGGTGGGTTAAGATGGGCCATATTCATAAACTGCTTTGTCAAATGGCAACTCCTTTGCACAAATACTTAAAGATAGTTTTTGTAAGAACTCAGAAGCTCTTCCCTTCACAGTAGTAGGACAAATTATTAGTTCCTACGCACAGGGACTAGAGTCTTTCAGGTCATTTGTGTTTTGGTGGGGTTTGGTTTTTGAGCCAGCACTGAAAATTGAACTCAGAGACTGGGCTATGTCCCTTAGCTTTGTCACTCCATGCTGGCCTGCTACCCCATGAGAAATAGCACAATTTCTGGTACTTTGGTGGTTCATGGAGGATGGATGTCATGGACTTCCCTGCCCAGGGCGGGTTTCAAAGCACAATCCTCCAATCTCATGAGGATCTGGGATTACAGGCCTGAGCCACAGGCTACAGTTTT
>NW_025959176.1:0-37441 GCF_023159225.1 Perognathus longimembris pacificus | reverse complement strand
TGGCACTTGGGCCTCCCCTTGCTGTCCTCACCAGTCTCCCATTCCCTGAACCCTGCAGCTTCGGAGACCTGGGTAGCAACAAACTCTTCGGGAAAGCAATCAAGGCAGAAATGTCAATGTAACAGGACCACATGATTACGCCCCAGTAGTGCCCCAACCAAGGATGGCATTCGTTACCCCTCAGGTCTACACCCTAAAGCACAGCGCTGCGCACAGAGAATGGGGCAGGCCTGTGCCCCAGAATCCCTTGCCTCTTCTCCCTTCTACTTGGTCCCAGGGTGGTGGGGCGCCCAACCTGGCCTTCCTAGCCACCACCTGCCATCTGCAGCTGAGTTCCTGAGGCTTGTCCCCTGCACACATACCTCCTTTGCTGATAACTCCCTCCGAGTTCTCTCTCCTAGCCCTCCTGTCCCTGCCTTGCTGCTCTGGACTGCTTTCAACTCACACATGCCTCTGCGTCACTGCCTCTTTGCCTCTGCCTCTGCTTCCCAATTTCCCCCTCCTCCTCTTGAGGTTCACAGGCTGCACACCTCCGCGTGCACCTCTTCACTTCTTCTGGGGAAATTACAACTGCCTCACCCTGGCCTAGCCCTTCTTATCTTCTCCAAATCTCCCTCTGCTCTCACCCTCTGCACACCTGGGATCTCTCAGTCCTCTGGTGAACACCAATCCCCATTTATCTAATCTGTTGTCTGCCTGCTCTGTGCACAAGCCCCTCTGCTCCTTTTCTGTGCACAGGAGGTTTGTGACAAAGGTAGGAGGGAAGCGGCACTCCTTTCCTGCCTTCTGGTTTTATGACTGACATCTGATTGGTCTGGAAACGGCCTCTGCCCCCTTGGCCAAGACCACCTGAAGACCTTGCCTGGCTTGCTAGGCAGCATCCCTGTGTTTTTCTGAGCAGGAAGGACTGCACATATGCGACCCACTATGCAGAAAAGCCTCCAGGGGGTGGCCGGATGTTTTGTTTCTCCATTCCTTGCCCACTTTGTTGATGTGTGCTTTCATTTGCATTCCAACAGGAACAGCCTTAAGGGAGGGGTAGTGAGGCTGCTTAGAGGTAGGCAGTTGGTGCTCACAGGCCAGCAGGGCCTCCTGGTGCCTCACTAACAGTGCATTTGCACCTGGGGTGCTGGGAAGCCTCTGGGCAGTGCCCATATGGTTTGGAGCTCTGTGACATGGCCAGGTACTAGGCGCCTCCTGCTGACTTGAGCCAGTGTTCCAACTGGAGTTGCCATAGCAAAAAGGGCACAGGGCCCCTTGGGGGTTTGCTGTAAGTTCTCACTAGTTCTCACAGGCCTTCGGGGATGCACAGGATGTGTAGAGCCGCACATCCCTCCCCTGACCATTCTGCTGGGAACGGCTTGGGCCAGGGTCCTAGGCAAATACACTTTCCACCTCCCCTCCTGCTCCATCTTCCCACATCCTGGTTGAACCCGTGTGACACAGCTCCCCACCGCCTCTGCCCTTGCCAGTCCTGGAAGTGGCTGGTGTATGGATCCGCCCCCTCTCTCACAATCAACCTCATCTCTCTTGCTGAGAGCATAAGGGAGATACAAGATTAGCAGGTCAGCGAATCTGGGCATCTCCTTTCTGCGCTAGTGTCTGCTTAACTCTTGTCTTCCCGCTTGCCTTGGCCTCTCTGGCCCAGATCCCTGCCTGCTACTTCCTGCTATTGAGCAGCCAAGGATTATACTGGCTAGAGGCAGGAGCTGGCAATCCTGGTGCCCGTGGCTCACAGCCATATGTTTAAGGCTCCTACAGGAAGCTCTGCTAAGACACTAGGGAAAGTGATATCTGACCCTTCCCTGCCTCGACCAAGGCACACTAGCACCCAGCAACAGTATTCATAGGCGTCATTGTCACTGTCATGCAGATCTCCAAGAGCAAAGGCAGCTAGGTATCCCGGGCCTCAAGTCCGGAGAACTTTGTGCAGAGGACAGCACACAAGGGGAGACTTTGCCAAATGATTGGTGTCTGGGAACTTCAAATAAGCAAGTAAACATGCACACAATTGGAACTCCCTATGTCCAACCTCATACATGACACACTCATACAACCGCACATGAACAAAGAATTCCTCATAGGCGAGATGACTCTCTCTCTCTCTTTCTCTTTCTCCCTTCCCGCCACCTCCACATGCTCACTCATAACACACTGTGCCGGGTCCTCCTGGATCTACATCCACATACCTATTTACACATACACAGACTTTGGCTTAGTAAGCACACCCATGTACAGCATCAGGAACAAACACACACGAATGTAAGCAAGCACGGGCACACATATGCATATTCGAGCGCACCCAGTACACAGTGGCTTGGAAGGTGCTAAAGGGTTTCAGGGGACTGTCCTACTTGCTCAAGTCAAGGGTGATATTCTTGTGGTGGGCGTGGCTAAGGAGCCCAGCGCTGCTTACTGGCCAGTCCATTGGCACTTGTGCCTCCCGCTGCTGTCCTCACCAGTATCCTGTTCCCTCAACCATGCAGCTTGGGTGACCTGGGTAGCAACAAACTTTGGGGGAAAGAAATCAAGGGAGAAATGGGAATGCAACAGGACCACAGGATTAGGCCCCCAGTAGTGCCCCAACCTGGGAAGGCATTCATTACCGCTCAGGTCTACACCAAGAAGCATGGAGCTGCAAGCAGAGTGCGGGGCAGGCCTGTGTGCCAGAATCCCTTGCCTCTTCTTCCTTCTCTTGGTCCCAAGGTGGTGGGGTGCCCATCGTGATCGTCCAACCTCGCCTTTCTTGTATGGTGCAAGTCAGTTCGCTTTTTGGCAGGAACTGACCAGGAGGGCCTCCTAACGGAGGCTCAACCTGCCCACCTTGATCTTGGGTCTGCTACTTTTGCTTCTTCACAGGAGCCAGCGGATCAGCTTAGGAGATCTCCATTTTGTAAGTCTTTTAATTATCAGGCCTGTGTGTATTGTTTCTTCTGTTTTATTGGAATTGTTTTACCTCTTGTTATTTTGTGGACTGCACAACTGACGAGACTGATAGGCATGGGCAACGTCCCTTCCACTCCCGTGGACTTGACTTTAGCCCACTGGAAGGAAGTTACTCACAATAATAGTGTAGAGATCAAGAAACGAAAGTGGGTGACTCTCTGCTCTTCTGAGTGGCTCACTTTCAAGATGGGTGGCCACCAGAAGGGACTTTTGACTTGAGTACAATTCTCAAAGTAGAGGACTATGTTTTTAATTCCTTACATAGTCACTTCGAAAAAGTTGGTAGATATCACCTTCTCTGGGCCCCTCCCGTGAGTCCGTCCCTTCTCCTTTTGTGTGAAAACTCATTTTGTTTTTTAAACACAAAGAGAAGTTCAACCACCTGTCACTCATGGTCTCAATTACTTGTGGTAATACTCAGTTAGCTGCTGTTACTGTGGTGGCACTTACTAAAAACTTCATAGAGTATATTAATCAGCTATAATGTCATGATAGCATTACCATATTACTGTACAGTATTAGAAAACAGATACACAGCAGATAGTGCTTAGAAAATTTCTAAGTACTGTATGTAAGCATTTAGGTTCTTTTTTTTTTTTTGGCCAGTCCTGGGCCTTGGACTAATGATTTCTCATTAGTATTACCAGGAGGGTTATATACTTAATTTAATGTTGTTTTTATTTTGCCAGTTCTGAGGCTTGAACTCAGGGCTTGAGCACTGTCCCTGAGCTGCTTTTATTCACACACACACACACAGCACTACTTCCACCTTTTTCTGTTTATGTGGTGGGGAGGAATGGAACCCAGGGCTTCATGCATGCTAGGTGAGCACTCTGCCGCTAAGCCACATTGCTAGTCGAATATGTTGGGTCTATTTATGATTGTTCATTATGCCAGTCCTGAGGCTTGAACTCAGGGCTTGGGTGCTGTTCTTGTGCTGAAGGCTAGCAGACTATCATTTGAACCACAGGTCCACTTCCAGCTTTTTTTGGTAGTTATTTGGAGATGAGTCTCATAGACTTTCCTGCCTGGATGGATTTGAGCTGTGAGTCTCAGCTCATAAGCTTCTGAGAAGTTAGGATTACAGGTGAGAGCCACTGGCACTTAGCAGCTACTTTTTTGTTTTTGTTGTTGTTGTTTTTACAAACTGATTGTAAAGATAAATTACAATATTTTAAGTGATGAACTGCTTTTCCTAATTCAAGTATTTTGGCATATTTTCTAGTTAATCAGTTATGTAGATGTAAAACATTACTTGGAAGATTGTTTATGTGTTTATTATGTGGAAGACAACAATTTGCTTTCCATAATCGTTCATTCACTTGTGAAATATCTTTTCCTTCTGTAAACCAGTCTAAAGCTACAAAAATAGGTATTGAACTATTAGAATCTTATTAAACCATGTATTGTGCTCTCTCTCCTCTCCTCTCCTCTCCTGTCCTCCCCTCCCTTCCCCTCTCCTCCCCTCCACTCCTCTCCCCTGTCCTCCCCTTTTCTCTCCTCTCCTCTCCCACCACCTGTAGTAACAAGGTTTGAATTCAAGGCTTCATCCTGGCATGTATGCCCACTCAGCTGGTATTCTGCCACTTACACATCTAGCCCAGCATTTCACTGGTTAATTGGAGATGGAGTCTTTTGGACTTTACTGAATGGGCTGGCTTTGAACCCTGACCCTCTGCATCTCAGCTTGCTGAGTATCCAGGTTTACCGGTATGAGCCCCAGGTGCCTGGCTAAATCATGTGTTTTAATTTTAACACATTTTGTTATGTTCAATGTACATGGCTTAGAAATACATAATGACAGTAGTTTGTATGCAGCAAACTACATTATTCTTAGAGAATTAGAGAACTAGAGTGCACATTTTGGTATTGAGATTTTCTTTAAAAAAATAAATGAGTAGAACCCTTGAAAGGACAATGAAATATAATATGATGGTCCCATATGTATATGAAGAAGTGTGATGTAAAACACAATGAGTTGCATGGTCCTAGATGCTATGAATTCTGAGGATCCAACAATGAGGTGTGAGCTTTCATACAGCTCGGCTTTCTAAAAATTGTTGGTAATTGATCTTACATTAATTATCTCATTTCATTCCTAAAACATCCTGAATATTAGATCGGGTATGTATTGAAATCATAATTTGCGTATAAGAAAACATGGCTTAATGTATGGATCTGTGACCCCTCTGTATATCACTTTGACAATAAATAAGTAATTATATATATTTTTTTTAAAAAAAAGGAAAACACATTGAGAGGCTGCTGGCTACTCCAAGTGGAGGTGATGGTGTCTTTCTAATTATAAGGCTGAGTTTTTTGCTGGCACATGGTAGCTGTGAGGATTATTCTAAAATAAGATTCCTGATCAAAGATGGCCTTTAGAACTTTTGATAACATTGAAAACTACTAGGTCTATCATGATTGCTCTCAACCAACTAATTATGCCTATTTAGAAGTAATAATTATATGAGAGTTCAGCATTTTCCATTTTCTGAAAAACAAGAAATGTAAGGTTAGACTCATTTTCTCTATACTGATGATGATGTAGGAGCTCAATGTAGTTCAGTGCCAATGTGATCCTTTTAAATAGGACCATATGAAGTCCTGCCTGATGCTTTGCTCATTTGAGCTAAATTTAAAAATTGAAGTGTTAGGGTCTTTTTTTAATAAGTTAGCAACATATTTCTAACAAATTTTTAATCTTTTATTGGAAAACTAGCATTTTGTGGATTCTTTGTTGTTGTTATTGTTTGTGGGGCATGAACGCAGGTGCTGACCCTGAGTTCACTCACTATGTTCCTTTCTCTCTTTCTTTCTTCCTCTCTTTCTTTTCTCCCTTCCTTCCTTCCTTCCTTCCTTCCTTCCTTCCTTCCTTCCTTCCTTCCTTCCTTCCTTCCTTCCTTCTTTCCTTCATTGCCAGACCTGGACTCAGGTCCTGAGCACTGTCCCAGGCTTTTGTTTTTGTTTTGCTCAAGGCTAGTACACTACCACTTGAGCCATTGCTCCACTTCTTGCTTTTTGCTATATGTGGTGGTGAGGAATTGAACCCATGGCTTCATGTATACAAGGCAAGCACTCTACCACTAGGCCATATTCCCAGCCCTTCTTCCTTTCCTTTCAAGGCTAGTCCTCTGTCTCTTTGAGCCACAGTGCCTCTTCCAGGTTTTTGTTTTTGTTTTTTTTGTAGTTAATTGGAGATGAGACTCTTTAACAGACATTCTTGTCTTCACTGGCATTCAACCATGATCCTCAAAGGTCAGCCTTCTGAGTAGCTAGGATGACAGACAGGCATGAGCCACCAGCACCCTGTACATTGGGACACTTCTAAAATGTATGTCTTATGCTTAAATACCTCTTCTCCACTGCCTTATGGAAGGAGCCCAAATTGACCCCAGCTTCTTTTTAATTTTCACAATGCTAATGGCATTCAGCAGCAGGAATTCCTGGTTTCTAGAGAGTTGTTCTCTTCCTGTGTTCCTGTCTCTGTCTCTTCTTCCTGGAATCTTCCCCATTGGTATCTGCCTGTCAAATGGCTACCCATTCTTAATGAACTACTCAGATGTGAAGTTGAAATGATAAATCTTTGCTTTCCTTGGCCAGCCCCGCCCCACCCTGGCGGTTTCCTGTTGTTTCTGCTTGGGGCACTGGAAGGCTCAGGCCAGGGCAGGACGGGCGATGGATGGGGGGCTGGGTGGGGCAGAGCGGACAGGCGGGACAGAGGCAGTGGAGTCAAAACAGGGTAAAATGATACACGGGTGTGCAATTTGCAAGCTGGGGGTTCTGGGTGCTGAGTGCTAAATACTAGGTAGCTGGGTGCTGGGTACTGGGTGCTGGGTGGCTAGGGGCTGGTTACTGGGTGTCTGGGTGCTAGGTACTGGGTGCTGGGTGGTTGGGTGCTGGGTGACTGGGTGCTTGGTAGCTGGGTGTTGAGTAGCTGGATGGTGTGGTCTGAGTAGTTGGGTGCTGGGTACTGGTTAGATGGGTGCTGGGTGCTAGGTACTAGGTGCCTGGGGTCTGAGTAGCAGGGTTCTGGGAACTGGGTGCTCAGTAGCTGGGTACTGGCTGCTGGCTAGCTGGGTGGCTGGGTTCTGGGTGCTGGGTACTGGGTGCTGGGTAGCTGGGTACTGGGTGCCGGGTGTCTGGGTGCTGAGTAGCTGGGTGCTGGGGGCTGGTTGGCTGGGTGCTGGGTACTGGGTGATGGGTGCTGAGTGGTTGTGTCCTGGTGCTGGGTGGCTGGGTACTAGGTGCTGGATTAGGTGCTGGATAGCTGGGTAGCTGGGTGGCTGGGTGCTGAGTAGCTGGGTACTGGGTGCTGGGTGTCTGGGTGCTGAGTAGCTGGGTGCTGGGGGCTGGTTGGCTGGGTGCTGGGTACTGGGTGATGGGTGCTGAGTGGTTGTGTCCTGGTGCTGGGTACTGGTTGGCTGGGTACTAGGTGCTGGATTAGGTGCTGGGTAGCTGGGTAGCTGAGTGGCTGGGTGCTGAGTAGCTGGGTACTGGACGCTGATTGGCTAGGTACTAGGTACTGGGTGCTGGGTGGTTGGCGGCTGGGTGCTAGGTACTGGGTTGAGTAGCTGGGTGGCTGGGTGCTGACTAGCTGGATGCTGAGGTCCAAATAACTGGATACTGGGTGCTGAGTAGCTGAGTGCTGGGTTGCTGGGTACTTGGTGCTGGGTACCTGGGTGGTGAATAGCTGGGTGCTGGGGACTGGGTGCTGGGTGGCTAGGTACTGAGTCGCTGGGTGCTGGGTACTGGTTGGGTGCTTAGTAGTTGCATGATGGGTAATGGGGGCTAGGTGCTGAGTAGCTGCATGCTGAAGGCTGGCATCTGGGTGCTGAGTAGCTGGGTGCTGGGTGGCTGGGTGCTGGGTACTGGGTAGCTGGGTACTGGCTGGCTGGGATGCTGGGTACTGGGTGCTGGGTGGCTGGGTGCTGAGTAGCTGGGGACTGGATGCTGATTGGCTGGGTGTTGGTACTGGGTGCTGGGGGGTTAGGTGCTGGGTGGCTGGGTACTTGGTAGCTGGGTAGCTGTGTGGGTGGCTGGTTGCTGGGTAGCTGGGTAGTGGGTGGCTGGGTGCTGGGTACTGGTTCGCTGGGTGCTGAGGGCACTGAGGGTTGAGTACCTGGGTGCTCAGTACTGGGTGCTGAGTAGGTGAGTGCTGGCTGGGTACTGGGGGTTGGGGTGCTGAGTACCTGGGTGCTGAGGGCTGAGAACCTGGGTGGCTGGGTAATGGGTGCTGGGTGCTGAGTAGCTGGGTGCCGGGTGGCTGGGTGCCGGGCCGGGATTCGAGCCCCAGTCCCCCTCCTCCCCGCCCTCCCCTAGGCCCCTTGCCTGTCCGTGTGTCCGTCTGTCTGTCCCCAGGCCTGGGACCCTGTGCGCCTGTCGCTCTGTGCGTCCGTCCATCTGTCTATGTTCATTGGTCCCTGTCTGTCCGTCCATCCGTCTGTCTCCTTGTCTGTCTGTCCGTCTGCCCATCTGTCTGTCCATCTGTCTCTCGCTGCATGTCAGTCTGTCCATCTGTCTCCCTGTTCGTCCATCTGTCCGTCTGTCTGTCCATCCGTCTGTCTGCCGTCCGACTGTCTCTGTGTCTGTCACACTGCTTGTGTGTCCGTCTGTGTGTCCGTCTGTCTGTCTGTCCGTCTGTCTGTCCATCTGTCTCTCTCCCTGTCTCCCTATTTGTCCATCTGTCCTCCCTGTTCGTCCGTCTGTGTCTCTGTCTTTCCATCTGTGTCTTTTCGTCCATCTGTCTGTCCATCTGTCCGTCTGTCAGTCTCCCTGTCCATCCGTCCATCTATGTCTGTCTGTCCATTTGTCCGTCTCCCTGTCTGTCTTTCCATCTGTCCGTCCATCCGACTGTCTCCTTGTCTGTCTGTCTGTCTGTCTCCCTGTCTGTCTATCTCCCTGTCCATCTGTCTGTGTCTCTCTAGCTGCCTGACTGTCCCACAGCCGGTCTAACCGTCTGTCTGTCTGTTTGTCTGTCTGTGTTAGTGCCTGTTCCTGTCTGTGTGTCTCCCTCCCTGTCTCTGTGCCCACCCGTCTGTCCGTCTCTCCCTTCCCCTGTGGGCAGCCGAAGCGACAGACAGTGAGCCAGGCCCTGAGGCCCAGAGAGTGACCAAGCACCCAGCACCCCTCACGGAGGCACGGGAGGAGGACTGAGCGCCTAGCACACACACAGGAGGACTGAGCACCCAGCACCTCGTGTGGAGGAACGGGAGGAGAACTGAGCGCCCAGCGCCTCCTGTGGATTCATGGGAGGAGGACTGAGCATGCAGGCCCTCGTGTGGGACACAGGACTAACTGCCCAGCACCCACATGAGAAGACTGAGCACCCAGCACTTTGTGTGGAGGCACGGGAGGACTGAGCACCCAGCACCTCATATACAGACACCGGGGGAGGACTGAGCACCCAGCACTAACAAAGGAAGACTGAGCACCCAGCACCTTGTGTGGAGACGCCAGGGGGGACTGAGCACCCAGAATCTTGTGTGGAGATGCCGGGGGAGGACTGAGCACCCAGCACCCACGCAGGAGGACTCAGTACCCTAACCCTGGGTACGTGTGTGCATGCGGGGGGGGGCGGCTGGGGTGACCCGGGCGGCGCCATGATCAGGGCCCAGGCTGCAGGCTCAGCTCCACCACGGGCCATGGCTCCGCTCCTCCTCCTCCTCCTCCTCCTCCTCCTCCTCCTCCTCCTCCTCCTCCTCCTCCTCCTCCTCCTCCTCCTCCTCCTCCTCCTCCCAGCCCTACCTGCCTCAGTGTCTGTACCTTTTGGCTGGTTTCACTCAGATTATGGCCAGAGAATGGCTGAAGTAAATAACAGGAAGGAAGAAAGGAAATGTATGGTGATTAGCAGTTCTTTGAGGGAAATGTTTACCTTTATTCACAAACAGTGTATGTGTTGGTAGTTTTCCTATTGCCAGAGAAAGAGAGTGTTGATTCTAAATGTTAGTTTTTAACATGAGAATCTTAAGCATTATATGTCATAACTCTAAAAAATGTTAGGTGTTTCAGAATCTTTCAAAAATATTTATTGTCTTTTTTCTCCTTTATTGTCAAAGTGAAGTACAGAGGGGTTACAATTTCATATATAATGCAGTGAGTACATTTCTTGTCCAACATGTTAACTCCTCCTCCCCTCCACATGCCTACCTCTTCCCTCCTGCTTCCCCTTCCACCCACGAGTTGTATGGTTGGTTTACACCAAATGGTTTTGTGAGTATTGTGTTTGGAGTTGTTTGTATTTTTATCCTTTGTCTATTGATTTTGATATTTACTTTCTCTTCCCTAGCTCTAATACACGTATATACAGTATCCAGGGTGCTCAGATGAGATACAGTGATAGTGGGGGTAAAACCACAGGAAGGGAATACGAGAGAAAATAAAAAGGGTACGGATTCATATCGCATGTTGAAAATAATTACAATAATGATATACCACTTGTTTCCATAACATGGAGCTCATTTCACTTAGCATCATCTTAAGTGTCCATAAGGGCATAGCTATTGGGCTATTATGACTTCGGCTTTGACTAGCCTAAACATGTACTAATTATTCCAAAAACACGTACTAATTATTCCAAGCACCCAGCACCCCTCACGGAGGCACGGGAGGAGGACTGAGCGCCTAGCACACACACAGGAGGACTGAGCACCCAGCACCTCGTGTGGAGGAACGGGAGGAGAACTGAGCGCCCAGCGCCTCCTGTGGATTCATGGGAGGAGGACTGAGCACCCAGGCCCTCGTGTGGGACACAGGACTAACTGCCCAGCACCCACATGACAAGACTGAGCACCCAGCACTTTGTGTGGAGGCACGGGAGGACTGAGCACCCAGCACCTCGTATGCAGACACCGGGGGAGGACTGAGCACCCAGCACCTTGTGTGGAGACGCCAGGGGGGACTGAGCACCCAGCATCTTGTGTGGAGATGCCGGGGGAGGACTGAGCACCCAGCACCCACGCAGGAGGACTCAGTACCCTAACCCTGGGTACGTGTGTGCATGCGGGGGGGAGGCTGGGGTGACCCCGGCGGCGCCATGATCAGGGCCCAGGCTGCAGGCTCAGCTCCACCACAGGCCATGGCTCCGCCTCCTCCTCCTCCTCCTCCTCCTCCTCCTCCTCCTCCTCCTCCTCCTCCTCCTCCTCCTCCTCCTCCTCCTCCTCCTCCTCCTCCTCCCAGCGGAGGACAGGGGGAGATGCACGGCTGTCCAGCTGTCCGTGTGTCCATCCGCCCATCTCTTTGTCTGTCCGTCTGTCTCCCTCTGTGTCTGTCCGTCCATCCATTTGTCCATGTGTCCGTCTTTTCCAGGTCTGTCTGCCCGTCTGCTCATCTGTCCGTCTGTCCATCCATCCGTCCATCTGTCTGTCTCCCTGTTTCTCCGTCTGTCTGTCTGACCATCTACTCAGTGTGTTTGTCCGTCTGTCTCCAGGTCCATCTGTCCATGACTGTCTGTCTCCCTGTGTGTCTCACTGTGTGCTCATCTGTCTGTCCGTCTCCCTCTCTTGTCTATCTGTCTCCATGATGTCCATCTGTCCATCCGTCCATCTGTGTCTTTTTGTCATCTGTCTGTCTCCAGTTCTGTCTGTCTGTCTCCCTGTCCACCTGTCTGTCTGTCCTGCTCATCTGTGTCCCTGTCTGTCTGTCTGTCCATCTGTCTGCTGTGTGTCTGTCTGTCCGTCTCCCTGTCTGTCTGTCTCCATGTCTGTTTGTCCATCTGTCTGCCTGTCTCTTGTCCATGCCTGTTTGTCTGTCTCCAGGTCTGTCCATCTGTCTCCCAGTCTGTCTGTCTGTCTGTTCATCTGTCCATCCATCTCCCTGTCTCCCTGTCTGTCCGTCCGTCTGTCTTCATGTCTGTCCGTGTCTCGATTCCCATCGCTGTCTGTCTGTCACCGCCCAAGCCCCCAGCCCCCCATGTCCCTCTGTCCCTCCGTCCGTCCGTCTGTCCATCTTCACCAGTCAACTTGTCACTGACACAGGGAACGCGGGCGCTCAGGAGCCTGCAGGGCAGACGGACGGACGGGTGGATGTGGGCTCGAATCCCGGCCTCCCGCATGGCCCACAATGCGTTGCGTTCCCCCCCCACCCTGGGGGCCCCGGGTTCAGATTCCTGCTCACCTCTGACAGCCCCAGCCCAGGCCCAGCGACCCCAGTGCTGCCGAAGCAGCAGGTGCATCATGGCTGGCCCGGCGGGGACCCTTTAAACCTCCGACCGTGTGGGTGTGCACACACTCGGGGAGGAAGGGATGGGAGGGGGAGGGGTCACATGAAGTGGGGAGGGAGGGACACGTGACCCTCAGCTCCTTGCCCCAGCCCTCCCCACACGACTCCACCTGCAAAGGCTCCCCCCCATGTGAGGCCTCTGAGGACACTTCAAATCGCCACCTATCCACCCACAGGCCCAGAATGGTCTTGGGGACACTTGAAACCACCCCCCCACCCAGATCCCCATTCCCCCGGGGACACTTGAAACCTCCGTGGGGACACTCAAAACTGCCCTACATCCACTCACAGGCCCAAGATTTTCGTGGGGACACTGGATACCGCCCTCCATCGATGCACACGCCGAGGGTTGCCTTGGAGACACTTGAAACCACCCCCTAAAGAACTGCCCCCATCATGGGACAATTGAAACTGACCCTCACCCAGACCCCCTCCCCTTGGGGACACTTGAAACCGCCCTCCATCCACCCACAGGCCCAGGGTTGCCTTGGCGACGCTTAAAACCACCCCCTACAGAACCACTCCAACCCGGGGACACTTGAAACCGCCCTCCATCCACCCACAGGCCCAAGGTGGTCCTGGTTACACTTGAAACCACCCCCCCAAGAGCCCCTCCCCATTGGGATACTAGAAAACACCCTTGGGACACTTGAAACCGCCCTGGGTACACTTGAAACCACCCACCACAGACCCCTGCCCACCCTGGAGACACTTGAAACGAATCGCCCCAGACCCCTTCCCCCGGGAACACTTGAAACTGCCCTCCATCCACCCACAGGCCCAAAATGGTCCTGGGGACACTTGAAACCACCCCCCACCCAGAATCTCTACTCCTGGGGACACCTGAAACCTCCCTGGGGACACTTGAAACCGCCCTCTGCTCCCCAAACTCCACCGTGTTGCTCCAGGAGCCCTAGGTCAGGGTGCGGGCTTCCCTGGCCCGGATGCACAGGCCCGGTGAGGCCCGGGTTCGAGGCCTGGCAGGGCGTAGGTGTTGTCTGAGCCTCCCAAGACCTCAATGTGGGGGGAGACTCGCCATGGGGCAGGGGTAAACTGAGGCACGGGGCGGTTCCAGGAGCACTCACCGGGGAGTCCTGGGAGACCAGCTGGCCACCATGCTAAAAGAACAGAGCACAGGCCTCAGTCAGCACTGACTGCGGGGCAGGGTGCTGGACCGTGTACTTCTGGGTGATGTGCTTAGTACTCCCACGTGCTGTGTGGAGTACTCCCCAGTGCTGGGCTGAGTACTCCCATTTCACACTAATCCTGAAACCCACCTCTCCCAACCAATACTGGACTAAGTAGTCCAGGGTGCTACAACCAGTACTCCCTGGTGCTGGACTGAGTACTCCCGGGTACTGCACTGAGTACTCCCATCCCTCCCCGGTGCTGGACTGAGTACTCCCATCCCACACCAATCCGGAACCCCACCCCCTCCTGAACGTTGCTGGACTCAATACTCCCCGCCAGTGCTGGACCGAGTACTCCCGGGTGTTGCACTGAGTACTCCCATGCACAGGGCCAGCTGTTACCGGAAGTCGTGCTTGCTCCACTGCCTCCAGGTCCTGTGTGGCTCCCACCATACCTGCCAGCCCCGGGGGCCGCAGGCAATGCTCACGTTTCACAGGGGGTCAAAGTGTTCTGAAAACTGCCACAGATGAATGGAGGGACACCGGGTGGGGTGGGGGGGCTCGAAACTGCCCTCGGTGGTGCCAGGGATACTTGAAACTGCCCTTGTGGGTCTTGGGGGACACTCAAAACTGCCCTGGATGCTCATGGGGACAGTGGAAACCGCCCTCCATCCACCAAGGTGCTCGTGTGGACACTTGAAACCGCCCTCAGCGGTCTCGGGGACACTTAAAACCGCCCTGGATGGTCCTGGGAAAACTTGAAGCTGCTTTTGGGGGTCATGGGGAACCCTTGAAATCGCCCTAGGTGGTCTTGGGGATACCTGAAACTGCCCTCCATGCACCAAAGTGCTCGTGGGGATAATTGAAACCACTCTCGGTGGTCTCGAGGACACAAATCCGCCCTCGGTGTTCTTGGGGACACTTTAAACTGCCCTTGGTGGTCTCTGGGATACTTGAAACCGCCCTGGGTGGTCCAGGGGGTACTGGAAACCACCCTCACCAATTTCACGGGCATAGAGCCAGGCGTCCAGGAAGTGGACGGGGCCAGCGGGGCTCGAGCCGGTGACCAGGGCGTAGGTCTGGGCCCAGAGGCCAGCAAGATCGGGGAGGATGCAGCCCACCTGGAGGCCGGACTGGCACATGTCGGCCAGCACTCATGGTACAAACCGGTCCTAGGGAGTGGTGGGGCATTAGAAACTCACAATGGCCGAAGGGGGGGACATTAGAAACCGACAGTGGCCAACAGAGGTGGCATTACAAACTGACAATGCCAAAGAGAGGCGTTAGAAACTGACAATGGCGGGATGAGCGGGGAACATTAGAAACCGACAATGGTGGGGAGGGGCCATTGAAACCGGCAGGGGTAGCCCCACCTGGAGTCCGGATCCTGAAGGAATACTGTGTCCCCCGCGGTGCCTGCGGCCCCAGTGCCCATGAGCAGTTCAGGGCCTGGGCCTCGAAGACATAACACACAAGGCCTGGGGAAAGGACATGGCGGGGGGGGGTGGAGGGTGGAGGGCCTGTGGGGAGACTTACCCCTGACCCTTCAACCCCACGACCTCTGACCCTTCAACCCCAAAACCCCTGACCCTTCAACCCCATGTCCCCTGACCCGTCAACCCATGACCCCTGACCAGTTCAACCCCATGATTCCTGAACTTTCAACCCAATGACCCCTGAACCTTCAACATATGACCTGTGACCCCTGACCCTCGATCCCCCCCCCCACCCGGAACCTCAGGACCTCACCCGGGTTTGTGAACCCCAGGCCTTTGGTCAGGGGCCTCCTGGCCACAGTGAGTGTAACCTCAAACTCGACTCCCTGGTACCACAGGAGATCCCAGAATTCGCAGCTACATTGTCCGACGGGGACCTTGGAGAGCGGGGGGGTCGGTGCCTTGACATAAACCGGAACACCTGGGAGATCCATTCGTCCATCCATGCCTCAACTTAGCCCCCGGAACACCAGGGAATGTGGGCCAGCCCACCCCTGCCTCAGTTTACCCCACCGCCCCCACCATTGGCCTCTCAAGGTGGGGGCCTGGTGTCTCCGTCGTGCCTCGATTGCCCCAACTGTCCAGCAGTGTGACCGACCCCTTGTTCGGGTTCACAACGATGCACCGGGCCTCTGTGGTGGTGGCCACACAGTGCCAGCTTAGCCTGTGGCTCCTGGAGTCGAAGGTCAGGCCCAGGTCAGGTACAGGGTCAGGGGTCGCAGGGCCCAAGGTTGGGGGGGTCTCAGGGGTCAGGAGGGCGCGGGGAAGCTTCCAGAAGATGGTGTGGGAGTCTCTGGTTGGGTTGGGGGGGTCACGAGGAACAAAGGTGAGAAGTCAGGATCATCCATACAAGGGTACTGTGTTCGAATCCTCCCTTGGGCTGATGGAGGAACCAGAAAGGAGGTGAGTTACCCGGATGAGCTTCAGCCATGAGGACGAGGAGGAGGAGGAGGAGGAGGAGGAGGAGGGGGAGGAAGATGGAGGCTGCAGACCAGGGGAGGATCAGGGCAGGAGGCCTGGACCTGGAGAGCACTGTGGAGAGAGCAATGGGGATGGGTGGGTGGATGGGTGGGTGGATGATTGGGTGGATGGGTGGAAGAGTGGGTGGATTGATCGGTGGGGGGGTGGATGGGTGGGTGGATCTATGGGTGGGTGGATGGGTGGATGGGTGGGTGGATGAATGATGGGTGGGTAGATGGGTGGGTGGATGGTTGGGTGGGTGGGTGGATGGATGGGTGGGTGGGTGGATGGATGGGTGGGTGGGTGGATGGGTGGGTGGATGGATGGGTGGGTGGGTGGATAACTGGGTGGGTGGGGGATGGGTGCTTGATCTCATCCCTCTCTCCTTCCCCCTCCCTCTCCTCCCTGGTGGCCCCTGGGGCTTTCACACTCACTGCAGGCCATTGGCACATCGGGTCGGGTGTGGGGCAGCCAGGGTGCCCGTCTTGGTTCCGGGGGTTTGGGCTGTCAGGTGTGGACCCCCGGGTGGGTGTCCTGGGGAGCTTGGGGCGGCTGGGCCCTGACGTTTCTGGGCTCCGGACGGGGAGTGGATGCCGCTTCCCCTTTCTCGCTTCTCCTGGGGGTTTCCTGGCTCCTGGGCATCTCATTCTCCTTTCTCGGGGATGGGGAAGCCAAGGCGGCACCCCGGTGAGGACAGGACTTGGGGCCTCGGGGGTGCGGGTGCCATGCACAGACAGACAGACAGACAGACAGACCTGAGTCCTCCTTGGGTGGTGGTGCTGGGTGCTGAGTCCTCCTGGGTGGTGGTATTGTGTGCTGAGGTCTCCTGGGTGGTGGTATTGAGTGCTGAGTCCTCCTTGGGTGGTGGTGCTGGGTGCTGAATCCTCCTTGGGTGGTGCTGGGTGCGTCTCCCAGACAGAGAGACACAGTCCAGTCGGAGGAATGGAGGGGCGGACAGAGGGAGGGACATGTGGATTGGGAGACGGAAAAGGAGGGACGGGCGGACACACAGACGGAGAGAGGCGCAGACACACAGACAGACGGACAGACAGGACAATATAGAGACAGACAGGGAGACAGACAGACGCACAAGAGATGGACAGACAGATGGACAGGGAGACAGACACATAGACAGACAGATGGATGGACAGATGCAGGGGGCCCTGCACCCCGGGCGCTCTCCTGACCAGCAGGAGAGGCAAGGAGGCGCGCCCCTCCCCGCCGAGGGTGAACCCAGAATAGGTAATAAGCAGCAAGTCGCCCGCACGCAGCCCAACCCAACCTTTATGCCACAGTTAGATGGTCAGTCAACTTGGGCAGAGTTCAAGACCGCTCTCTGTTTATTGGCGCGAACCCCATCTTAAGTATGGGCAATGGCAGCAGGAAGAGGATGGGTGTAACATACCTAGTCAGGGGCTACGATTGGCAGTCGGAGCTGTCCGTCAAGGGTGGAAGGCCATGGGACCTCACTAAGGGGCGGCCTGAGTCTATGTCACTACCAGCAGGACCACCCCAGGTTACTGCCTAGAGCTGCCTTCCAGTTCCGGACCCTGAAGGCAGGCGGGGTTAGCCAGGATCCCTCTCCCCGGAGGCGGTGCAACAGTCACACAACTCCAGGGTGTGCACAGTCGGGGCCAGGCGATGTGCCCCACATCTCCTTTTCTGTTTAATAAGCTGGTGGATGTCCTACTCGAGAAAGCGCCTGTCTTAGGTCGTCCCCCCTGAAGGATCTTACCTGTCATTGGCTGGCCATCCTAGCTCGTCGGGCCACCCTGCCTATGAGGCTTGCCAGCCCCAGCAAAGGAACAAGGCGGGAGGAGAGGGGTCTGTGCTCAAGAGGAGGCCCTGCTATTTCTGCCTCACGCCTGTGCACTCTGGTAGGCTGCACATCCTGGAAGGGGCCATGACCAATTTCATAGGGTTCCCAAATGGCTAAAGGCAGCATAATGCTGCCAAACCACCGTTGACTGGACAGCTCTGGCTCATTGCTTAAGAACTAGGGGAAGCCTATTTGCCCTAGCATGGTCAGGTGTAAATACAGAGGCTATATAAGCACAGAGGCAAATGCAAACACAGGTCATGGGGGTCTCTCCCACGAGGAGGAGAGGGTAGGGGAGCCACCAGCATTCCTTCCAGAGGGACCAGCCAACACAGCAAGCCTGCAGCTCCCAATGAACTGTACCCACACCTTGCTCCCTGTTGATCTTGCTAGCACCTGGCACTGGACCGTACATGGGGGGAATGGAGTGGATCGGGTGAGAGAACAGAAACACTTATTTCCTTGAAGCTTAAGAACATAATGGGAGGGCTGAAAGTGAGGAAGTGGGTGGATGGACCTTGAATAAACATTCAGAACCATCTAGTTCTCCTTTCTGTTACAACCTAAAGCCTGCAAGACCAGAGATCTGTCACACAACTCTCCTCTATCTTATTGGCACCAAAAGGGTCCGAGGACATGTTAGATTGTTGCAGAGCCATAAATGAAGTACTCATTTTCAGTACTTGATGCACTTAGGGTACATTTGAAACCCATTTCCCTCTTCTACCTTTACGCTTCTATCTCCCTAACACACCTGAAGCCAAGTTTATCATCCAATTGAGGAGGAAGAGAGCAGAGGAGGAGGAGAGCAGAGGAGGAAGAGAGCAAAGGAGGCGGAGAGCAGAGGAGGAGGAGAGCAGAGGAGAGCAGAGGAGCTCATAGGAGTGCAGAGGAGAGCATTATTTATTTTTGTTTGTTTTGCTCCCAGCTGGGAGGAGAGCCACAGGCTGAGGATGGTCCTTGCCTGCGGGTCCCCGTGCTGAGCCCCATACAGGTCCCTCACCGCGCCTGCCTGGCACCTACTCTGCCAACTACTTGTGCAGCCGCCAGGACTGAACTTTGGAGGACTTGTCGCTACTCCTCTGGCCAGTTGTCTTGGCAGGAGGTAGAAGGTGGCCAGAGGACCCCCCCCCTTACCATGCTGGTGAAGAAGCCTGTGGGGAAGGGAGCAGGGTGAAAGGCTGGATCTGAAGAACCCAGCCCTTCCAGGCAGCATTGCACCTGTGCCATGCCCCCGTGCACCACCCTGGCCACCCTCCTCTCCGGGGTGGCCATGATTTCGTGTCTGTAACTTGGGGTGAAAACCAACGACCTTCAGGCGAGGATCCTCACCCTGGAATCTGCTAAAAGGGCACCCTCCGTTCCCCTGCTGCCGGAGAAGGCAGATCAGCTGAAGACCATAGTCAGGTGTGTGAGGCTGGGCCTTGCTCGAGGGGGAGTTGCATGTGGATAGAATTTTGCACAGGTTCAGTCAGTCTACAGGATCCACCCTTACTGGTTATACAGTTGATTTGGGATGTGTGAGCCTCTGTGGTATCTATTTATTCAAGTCCCTTCCTTGGTTTCTCTCCAAGTCTGTGTGGAGGATCTTCCCTCTGTCTTCCTTAAGGATTGCATGTTGCAATGGCAGTAGGGGCTTTGCCCGGCTGTTTAGTTTTGTGGAGTCTGGGCTGTCAGCATTCTCAGTTGTATGGAGAATATTCATTGTAATGCTCACATCTGTTTTTCATTTGATAAGGTTAGGCCTTATCAATAGAGAATGGTAAGCACTCTTAAAAGTGAAATAAGCCCATAGATTTAAAAATTCATTTAACTCGGAATTCTTTTCATATTAAAGGTTTTAAAAATTGGGAAAAAAAAGTTTTCCTTTGTTTTTTTGGAGGGGGAGAGTTAACAGAGGTTGTGCTCAGATATTGATGAATGGAGAATTGAAAGGGATTCCTTTAAAGATGACTTAGACTCCAGTAGGGAGAGGGTAGTTTTTCTGCCAGTGGAGAGATGCAGTAGTTGCAGCCCGAATGTGATAAAGTATGTCTACAACATTGGCTGTTATTGATAGGACACACATTGCCATGAGCTGCATTGTTAGTGCCGGAGTTTTGCCTTGGCTGTGCAGGGAGAGGGTGGGGATAGTTGAATAATGAAGAAAGGTATTCCCCAAATCTTTCAATCTATGTCAATGTTAAATTGATTTTTAAATTAAAAACAAAATTATGTCTTGAGTACTGTTAGCATTGGCTAAGATCCATGCACTTACATAAATGCTGTTTGTGCAGGCTATCAAACATTATTAACAGCCACAGAGGAAGAGTCCCTGAAGAACTCACAGAACTGGGATACTACTGCTAGCTCTTAATATATCTTCTTTTCCTACAGGAATCCTACGAACACATGGCTAAACTGAGAATCACAAGAGAAACACCTTCTGAGTGCAACTGTCCAGCAGGTAAGAAATGAAACTTAACTAGGTTCCATCTAGGGGAGAGCATTTGCAAACAAACGATCATATGCCTGTCAGGTCTACCTGTAACAGTAACAGAGAAAGAATGCAGACCCAACTTGCTTTAAGAAAATCAACATGTCTCCCTTTGACAGATGGTGAGTAAAGCCACAAATATTATTTTAAGCAGCATACCAGTGTCTGTGAGGGGAAAAAAAAGAGCTAATCACCATGAAAAATATTGGCAAGGGGATATACAAATTTCTTAGTATCCCGGATTGAAAAGTCATCTTCAATTTTATTAAATAACTTCAGTGTTCGTGGTGAACCTGGTCTGAATAGCTGTGAAGCCCTGGTGTCTAATGTTATATTAGTGCAGAGTTTTTTGTGGTTATTATATTCGCAAGTGATCTGACCTGTAGGTAAAAATGAAGACTAAAGGAAATTAGTTCTTTATTTTGTTCTCAGTACCTTGCCAGAAATATTCTTCCATGTTGTCCATTTTTCTGTGTAGTTATAAGAAACCATAGTGACAGTGTGTATTAGAAGGATAGAGACGAAAGGGTAGTGAATGAGCACCCCCACCCCCCACCCCCGAATCATTAAATCTTCATTCAGAGACTTCTGAGCCTTGGTTGTTGTCTGTAGACCTAACAATTTATAAGCTCTTGGAATATGGCCAGAGGAAGGCATTTAGTGGATCCAATATTATATAAGGCATCAAAACTCCCATGAATCTCAAGAAGTTCTTTAGATAAACATGGTGAATGTATTTATGAACATTCTAGTTTCTTTCATCCTTATGCATGGAAAATGAGTCTTTTTCTCTCATATGGAAGAGCTCATTTCAATGTAGTCATGTGCTTCATAATGACACTTCAACCCAAGACAGGTCACAAATATAACAGTGGACCCCTAAGATTGTGTAACCTAGTGATGTCATAGCCAGCTTAGTTTGTGTGAGTGAGCTGTGTGATGTTTGCTCAGCAGTGGGATGGCAACAGCACAGCCCTTAGAACACGCCCCAGTTATGATTAAGCTGCAGGTGACTGTGAAAAACTTTGCGGCTGCTGTTCACTGCTGGCTCACGCCTGTAATCCTGGCTACTCAGTAGGTGGAGATCTGAGAATTGCAGTTCAAAGCCAGCCTAGTCAGCAAAGTCTATGAGACTCTTATCTCCAACAAACTAAGAAAAAGCTGGAAAAGGCACTGTGGCTCAAGTGGTAGAACGCTAGCCTTGAGCACAGAGAGGCTCAGGGATAGCACCCAAGACCCTGAGTCCAAGCCCCGGGACTGGGGATAAAAAGGACTACTGCCTGTAATTTCTTATAGTTTGCGGTTGGTTTTTGTCTCATGATAACTAGTTCAGGCACAGTTTAGACTTTTCAATTTTCAGGTTATACAGCATAAAAGCTTTTAGTATTTGTATTTAGTATTTGTATTTGACCATCTTTGAGATATATTATTTTTTCAGTGAAGGCTTTTGATGAGAAGACAAAGCGTGGATGTTTGACATTGTGTGTTTCATCCTGAGTAGTTGAGAAAGACCTCAGAAGTAAGATATTCAAGGGAAGAACTTTTCCAGGACAGGAATGAAATCACAGCTGCCCCTGCCCCATAGAGATGATGTTAATTTCCCCGACAGTGGGTAGGGTAGGTATAGGACTTCACAAATCACACCTGGCAGGAAAGAGCATCTTTTGACTATACAAAAAAATCCAGTACACGGGCTGTGTGTATGTGGGGAGCTTAAATTTAATTTGGAAGATTCATAACAAACTTGGTAAAATGTTGAAAAGTGACCACACCGAGTTCTATTTCCAGAGGAGATACTATTGTTTTTATGATGCTTCATGTAGGCCAGTGATTGAACTCTTGTCATCTGGGAGAAAGCTATTATCCTTAAGAGTTTGCTGTATATTCCCTGGGATGATTATTACAGACTTTGTTTTTCCATCTTGCTTTTTTTGGGGTCAGTCCTGGGCCTTGGACTCAGGGCCTGAGCACTGTACCTGGCTTCTTCCCGCTCAATGCTAGAACTCTGCCACCTGAGCCACAGCGCCCCTTCTGGCCGTTTTCCATATATGTGGTGCTGGGGAATCGAACAGAGAGCTTCTTGCCACTAGGCCATATTCCCAGCCCTGTTTTTCCATCTTAATGTGATAAATGAATAATAAACAGCAATTCTCTTGGGTTGTTGTTTATTGGTTGCTCTATCACCTGCTTTCCTTCTTGCCACCACTAGAACTCTGCATTACATCAGTTTTTACCTGGCTCCTTGGGAGGGAACTCTGAAGGGGCACATTCAAACACACAGAACCAGATGGGGTTTTTGGTGAGTTACAGAAATAAACTCAGTTCTGCTTGTCCAATAACAAGACATCACCCAAACGCAGGCTTTGTGTTAAAAGATTCTGGAGAAAACCAGCTGATGCAGGATTATCTTAGGGAATGAGCTGGCTGGCCAAAAGGGCTTAGAAAGAAGATATGGCACTTCCCACCTGATTTGGCTGGAACCTCTGTTCGCCATGTGTGACTAAGACTTGTCACCCAGACATCTGTTTGCAGGACAGAGTGAGACAAGTGTGACCTCAACTCAGTTCCTGTGGACACATGCCCATCCATTGAAGTTGACACTCTTGATGACAGGCTGAGTCTCAGAGCCAAGGGTCGGTAGCAAAGAAGCAAATTTGTGTTGTGTGTACTCACTGATGGCTTCTGCTAGAACTCAGGTCTTACTGGGGTTTTCCCAGGTAGCCTCTGTGGGAAGGCTTTGAGGACGATTTATTGAATGGCTTCTCACAGTAGGAGAGGCTCTTTGTGATTTACTTTCTATAACTAGGAGAGTTTTAAGTGCTAGCAATCTTAGGATTTGTCCCCTGGGCAGAGGGACTCCAGAGCTAGAAGCCTAATAAGGAATCCAGAATGAGCTGGATATGTCTAGACTGCAATCTTAGATCTGATACTAAATAATGGTGTGACTGTGATCAAATGAATGCACTTCATTTTTTCACCAGGAAAAAAAAAGAGTAGAAATTCCTTCTCCATTGTACGATTTATGTAAATTGTTTGGCATATTAGTGTTTAGAGCTTAAATAATACTTCTGTTTTTTTTTGTGTTGGTTTTTTTTTTGTAAGTTTCTCAGAAAGACTAGGCAAATTCTCTTACCACTAAAGCTGCACCCACAGTTCATTAGTCTTTTTCTTACATTCCTTCCTCTGCTCCACAGAGGAACAAGTGGGAAATGTTGCAAAAGTTGCTCAGAACCTAAAGCTAATGTACATGGCGGTTAGTTAAACATCTGTAGGTCATTTATAAAGATAATCTTGCCTGTCAGTATCTCTTGGTGTTGTAGCAGTGGAATTTGGGGTTTTCATGATACCTAGTTTTGTCTCCAAAGTGTTCACCAAAATGACAGGGGAAACAGACCATTTAGACCGAAGCATACCGGGTAGAAAGACTTGGATTTATTGGGCATGGACTTAGTAAAGAGTGTCTTTACAGCTTCAATATGAGATGTTTACCAAAATGAGTGTCTTCTCCATCTGACTCGTAGACCTATTCAAATCAGATTTATTTATACAGTGATATTTATAACATAAAATTGGACAGTCATTATTATATCATCTTTGTCCTCAGTAGAAAGGCATATTTACCTTTTTTGTAAGATCAAGAGACGCTCTAGAAAACCAAAAGAAAATTTTCTTTTAAGAACCCCAAATAATTCATCAAAGCTATGTTTAGCAGATTTGCGTTAGCAATGGCAGAGACAAGGAAATAACAGCTGCTATTTGTGGCTTGATCCCTGTCATACCTGACTGTCTCTAAGAGAGTAACTTGGCTCGTCACTATGGCTACAGAATTCTACTTCAGGTTGTGTTCTTTGGATCTTCCATGAAGTATGCATAAAGCAGGCATATTTACAGAAAGGTTTCTCTGTCCAGCCAATGAAGAACGATGGGAATGGATACACCATTCAAGTGATAAGAACTCATTCATCAGTACCATTGGCCTCCTCAGCCTATTAGGTGTTGAAAAGATATGTCCCAGCCATCCCAGAGGACCATGCAGAGATCATCACAGACAGGAGAAAAGGTTCAAAAGGAGGTTTATAAGTGGGGCCATAGTTCCCATGGGAGAGGGAGCTACATGGTGTCTGCACCTTATCCAGGTGGCAGCTTCTCTCTCTGGGGGTAAAGGGGAAGTAGATAGGTAGTGAGTAGGAGTGGCTCATTAGGTATGGGTGGATCTGGGGGCTAGTGGGAGGAGCTGAGGACCTGAGGCTAAGGAAATGCAAACAGGTATAAGAACCTCTGTGGTGTCATCCATGTAGAATAGGAAATGAAGAAAGCCACCTTGGCTTTTTCATTAACATGTTACACAATCTTGTGCAAATCATTTCCACATATGGCTTTTTACAAACTGGTCATATCATTGTAAGTAAGAGCTGGGCAATAACGACTTAGCATCTTAGTCAATTCTCTACCTAGCATAAATTCTAAACAGTACCAGATTTTGGGATTATTTTTGGGGGGGAGCAAATAAGGCAGACTTGCCCTGTATCCTCATGGAGTTTCTAGTTCCATGAAGATGACACCAAATGTTAATTTGAAAAGGACTTTCCATGTGGGATAAGCAAAATCAAGAGGAGTACATTTTGGAGCATATAACCTAAATCTATGAAATGTTTACAATATGGGAAGTTGTTTAAATGGTTTGGTGGTAGAGAAAGAAAACTATACTTATGTTTCAGAAATTCATAATAGAAGAAAATATGGCTCCTGAGAAAATCTGTAGGAATGGATACAAAGTTTGTTGGTTGCCTTTTGAATATCTAAGAATTGATGGATAGGTAGATAAAGGTACACTGGTAGCTGATCTGCTGATATTCCAAATGAAAGATACATGATATTTTTTTTCTTGGTCATGGGGCTTGAACTCTGGGCCTGGGCTCTGTCCCTGAGCTCTTCAGCTCTACCACCTGAGCCACTTTCTAAACATGATTTTTAATATAGAATGGACAGCCTGTTCTATATGATGATAGTCTATTCTATTCTATGAATAGTGAGATTAAAGTTGAGAACTTCTTGTGTGGAGTGTTTAACAGCTACAGGTAAAAAGTGAGACTAGAAGCCATCTGGTGGTGGCTCAGTTATAATTCTAGCTTCTTAGGAGATTGCAATCTGAAGGTTGAGATTCAAAGCCAGCCTAGGCAGGAATTTCCATGAGTCTCTCACCTTCAATAGCCACCAAAAAGCCAAAGTAGAGCTGTGGCTCAAGTGATAGAAAGCCAGCCTTGAGCAAAAAAGTTAAGGGGCATTGCCCAGGCCCTGGGTTCAAGCCCTAGTATGAGCATACACAGAAAGTAGATACTTCTTAAGGTATCCTCTATACTTATGAAATGACTATTTACAAAATGGGAGTAAATGCCAACAAGCACAAGTACCCCTCATTCCCAAGTGGGAGCAGTACAGATCCTGGTGATGGATTGAGGTCGCCCCAGTATGGTGATGGACGTAAATGGTCACGCTTGCTTTGAGATAGAGCACTCTTCCCCCTGGTGTCAGAGCCTTTGTGTTCCTTTGCTAATCCAGTTGACTTGAGCATATAAAACTCCATGTCTTGCTGTATACATTTTCAATGATACAGAGAACAGAAACAGTTTTACCTTAAGAAACTTGAATAAGCAACTTGAGATGGTGAATGTTATGGAAATGTAAATGGCAGATATTCTCCACTTCCTGTGACACAGAACAGGGCACAGTGATGAGGGTGCCCCCACGAATGTCCCCAGTAAGTCTTTCTGAGGCCTAATGAATCCAACAGGCTGGACATGACATGCTCAGTGACTTTTCTGCTGAGAGTGGACAAGGACAAGTTGCCTTTTGAAGGGGTGTTCTTGTTCTCTTTTGTCTGCCTTGTTTACAAATGAAGAAGCTAATTCTTCCAATTCTTGCTCTGTGATGCTTGACTTGGAACTTGAGGCCTTTTCCTTGCTTCATTTAAACCACTCCTCCAGTTCCTTTTTTTTTTTTTTTTTGGCTTTTGAGTTATCTTTGGATAGTCTTTTGGGCTGGCCAGCCCTCCCCTTCCTCTATCTCTTCCACTTTTCTCCCTTTTCCTCTGCCCTTTTCACTCTTCTTCCCCTTTAACTCCTCCTCCCCTCCCTCCCCTGCTTTTCATTTGATCAGGTGGTCTCAAGACTGTGCTCCTCCCTACCTCTGTTCCCCAGTATCTGGGAAACAGAAGTGTGCCACGATGTCTGGCTTCCTTTCCCTTTCTCACTGTAGTAATTCCGTTGGTAATTATGTAAAAGGATACCAATACTATATGGAATTTCAATTCACTGTACCTTATTCGATGTGTGGGAGCAAGCATTCTTTCAAGGCCACAGTCTGCTCTGCTTCTGATTGCTTTGTAAGGGTGTAAAATCAACACTGTGACATGACCAAAATGGAAGCCATCCAAGACCTATCATGAAAAATTGTTTGGGTGCCCTCCTTACCATGTTAGAGACTTTCTGGGGTGGTTTGGTGGAAGTGGAGAATGTGAAAACTGTTTATGGATGACTCTGAGCTGCAGGCTGAAACCTGAAACCCAGGATATGACTGGCTACACCTAGAAGCATTGCTACCTAACCTGGCTTGCCAAGATGGGTGAAGTTTGGTGGGGTGGTTTAAAGTGCCATGGAATTTCACAATGCCCCCATCCCTCCCCAATTTGTGTTAACAATGGTGATTCTTACGTGGAGATAGGAGGAACTGAGCTAAATAGGAGTTCACTGCTCCACCAGTTTCTTCCCAATTGAATTGCGAGCTATCCCTTGTCTTCTTTGGTGATGGACAAAATCAGTAGAGAAAGCAAATAGTTTCTCCAACCCATCAGCTCTAAGATACCAGAAATGCAGTCAATGTTGCACTTGTGTATAGTAGATACAGCCACAGCCATGAACTTTGGGCTAGTATTCCAACAGCTAGAATAAGTGGAATTAATACTGTCATTCAACTTACTGTGGAACTTCTTCCCCTCAAAATTTGGAATTTCTATGAGTACAGGATAATTTGGAATTGCGATGACACTTCTGACGTCATTGCCTCCAGAGATGTCACTGCCTCTTCAGTTGAAGGCCTTATTCTCTTCATGAATGGTAGTTGAAATGTATTCATTTCCCTTCATAATGTGTTCCTTACATTGATCACTAGATTCATGCAGTTTTTGTTATAAGGGCATATTTATAGGCTTTGACACCTAAAATGTAAAAAAAAAAAATTATAATTTCAATTTATAGGCGTTCTGTTCTTCGTTATGGACATGAAGCTTTAATTCTTGTATTTAAAATATATTCACACGTTATAAAATACAATGATCATATTTACTCTAATTGAGTAAATTGTAGCAAGCTCTGGCTTGTACATTATGGTATAACTGGGAGTCAGAATATATGTCTAGATAGTCTTCTTTGTTATCGGTTCCTCTCGCCTCTTCTCCCACTCTTCTCACCTCTTTTCCTCCTCTTCCTTCTCCCTTTTCTTCCAAAAGAGCTCAATGTTCCTCACTGAAAGTGAGGAACATATTCCTTAATCTGTTAGCACTAGAAAGTTGGGGAAATGCACAATGTAACCCACTGTGATATACATCACAAACATCAACATCTCTCACCCCATCCGTCTGCCTTAAAGTCTGAGATTTTTTTAAAGCCTTTAAGTCATCCCAGTTTTTGACATGTTTCTGTGCATTTTTTCATTTTTCTTTGTGCTTTTTTACTTTTTGGTGCCTGCACCAGGGCTTGTACACAGGTCCTGAGTGCTATCCCTTAGCCTTTGCACTCAAGGATAGTGGTCTACCACTTGAACCACAGCTCTGTTTCCTGATTTTTTGGTGATTAATTGTAGATAAGAGACTTTCTGGTGCATGCTTTCTTTGAACCTTGATTCTCAGAAATCATTCTCTTGAGGATTACAGACATGAGCCACTGGCACCTTGCTCCTTTGAGCTTTTATTCTTCACACATACGCACATAGAGTCTTGTCAACAAGTTGCTGCTGCCATTAACTTTTTAATATAGTTATTGTTAACACTAGAGTTTTGTTGAGCAGTTAATGTTTAGCTGGCCAAATAGTATCTGCAACATAACTTTCCCCCAAATTACAATGTCCCTTAGTATCTGAAGTGGGTTGACTCTACAACCCATGTGGCTAATGAAGTTCTTTTGATATAAAACAGTATAATATTTGCATATAAACTACAAACATCCTTCATATACTTTGTCTTCTCTAGATTGCTTACAGTAAGTAATATAATTGAAATAATGTGTAACTAGATTTTATACCATATTATAGGGCATTATGACAAGAAAACAGTGTGAATGTGTTTTAGTACAGATGCACTGCTTTTCCCTTAAAGATGTACAATCTGTAATTGGTTGAATTTGCATATGCAGAGTATTTATTTGTGCATTATTTATAGAAACTATGCTGTAAGAAAGTTGGTCTTTGGTAAAATGATGATGGTTCTATGTTGAAACTGAAATGGAATCCAGGAGGAGACTGTGAGTTTTGTGTCTGCATTTAAATGACAGGCAAGATCTTGAGAAATTACTAATATTGTAGCCAATATTGACTGAGAAATCCAATGCATTTCACAGAGAGAGTGTAAATCTGGCCACATTGTAACGAGTACAACAGAAGGAAAATTGAAAGACTATCTTGTTCCCATTGAAATGAATGTCCACTGTCATCAGGTGTTTGAGCAGGGAGTTGTGGATAGCTCTTTGGCCAAGCAAAGCACATTTTATACGTGTCTGGTAGGACATGCAATAGAATGACACAGCAGCTCTACAAGCTATTGAGCTTTGTTGAGTGATAGTTTTCCCTTCCATATATCGTTTCAAACTATGGGCTTCAAGGAAGTCTGGAACATAAAAATGACTTTTTGTTTTGACAGACCTGGGGCTTGAACTCAGGGCCTGGGCACTGAGTATCTTTTGCTCAAGGCTGGCACTCAGCTCTACTCTGAACTATCTGGTGGTTGGAGCTTAGTGTCTTGTAGACTTTTCCTGCCCAGGCTTGCTTTGAACTGTGATCCTCAGATCTCATTTCTGAATAGCTAGGATTGTAGGCATAGGCCACCAGTACCTGACTTCCCGACTTCCTGAATTTTGCTCCTCTGTCCTCTGTCCTCCTCCTCAGGCCCCCTTCCTTCCTTCCTCCTCCTTTTTTCACCTTTCTTCTTTTTTCCCCTTCCTCCTCCTTTTTTCATCTTTCTTCTTTTTTCCCCTTTTCTTCATTGCTTTGCTTTCTGAGAGAATTCAATGATCAGCCAACCATGAAATGGGAAAGTGGACCAAATAAGGCTGGATAATTTATTTGAGCCAAACAGAGGTATTATAATCTATTAAAAATATTTAGCCAAACACACTGTATTCGTGACTTTATCTCATAACCCTGCAGATTGTCTGGTAGTTGCCCAGGACCTGAGGCAGGAAGGCGGACCCATGTGCCTGAACTTTCCAGTCATGTCTTTGCAACTGGTAGTTTTTAATAAAAGAAAAACTCTAACATTGTGAAATTACATCAGTGAAGAAACCATAGCTTTTTATGTTCTTGTATATGCTTTTCTTCTGTGCAATGTTATTCAATGCCCTAAATTTCAGCTACTTTTGAGATATTTTCTTGAATGTTGAGATTAGTCTGGAAATCAGGCTAGGAATAAATGAAATGCTGGTGTGGTAATAAAATTTATGTTACCATTTTATGAATATGAAAATGTCTAATTGTTATAACACAAGGTATCTTTGGATTAAGAAGTCTAGGACATTTTATTCTTTTACACCTTTTTTTTAAAGCAGGAAAACCTTTGCTTCTACCATCAGTCTTGAAGCAGAAATCCCAGAAAAAAGAATTTTATAATCAGTCACAAAGAATTCCTACACGCATCATGTATCCCTTCCTCATCATTTCCCATTTCTTAGGAGTCTCCACATTGTTTAATTGTAATCATGTGCAACTAGCATTTTAAAGCTTCACACTGCTTTCACATTTATGGGATATGATGAGAAGATTAAGAATGGTTGAAACTCAAGAGTAAATACAGGAAACTTAAGAGTAGATGTAGAAATGTGACTCCACCAGGCTTTCATGGAGCACACATTACCCCAGTGGGCTTCATGTTGTGGCCATCCATGTATAGAAGAACAAACTAGAAGGTGCACTCTCCCAAACAACCCTCATTCTAGTCAGGCCCCTCTCCTGTACTCTGCTTTGCAATTCTGTAGCAGGAATCTAAACTCTGGTTTCCTTCCATTGCATTGGTGTTGTTTGACCTGACTTTCCCTCAGCTTGGAACTTACGCATATGGGACTCAGGTGGCAGGGCCCTGCCTTTCCAGGGCCTGCACTTAGTATTCAATCTATTGTGGAGCAGAGGGATGTTCATGACCCATAGCAAAACACCTCCCACGTCCCATAAAGTGACATGTTGTTTCTATTAAGGGATCATTTTCTTAAGTGAAATCATGACCAGTCATGATGGCATGGAAGTATACAGAGGCCAAGTGACTATGTGTTACTTTAATTACCAAAGAAGTAACTATTATGATTCCATAATGGTTCAAAGAAGAATTTTAAGACTGAAACAGTGGTTTTATTGTTTGTTTAGTTCAGAAGTAATTGAAATGGAATATGTAAATAGAGTCAAAGTGGACTTTTCCAAGTGAGAAAGAGAAGCCCATTGCACTTCGAAAGAAACTATATGACTATAGCAAGAAAGACATCGCCAATTAACAAATATTTATTTTCCTTTGCTATTCTCTGCTATTTATCCTGTTACATAGTAGTGGAATGAATTAGGAAGAGAGTGATGTAGAGTGCATGGTTTTCCATTGCAACACAAACTATCTATCTATCTATCTATCTATCTATCTATCTATCTACCTACCTACCTACCTACCTACCTATATTTTTGCTGTTCCCAGGGTTTGAACTCAGGCTTGGACACAGTCCCTGAGCTTTTTTTGCTTAAGGCTAGCACTCTGTCACTTGAGCAATAGCTCCACTTCCAGCTTTTTGGTGGTTAATTGAAGAGAAGAGTCTCACAGAGTTTTCCTGTCCAGGCTGGGTTAGAACCTCGATCCTCAGATCTCAGCCTCCTGAATAGCTAGGATTACTGGCTACAGCCACTGGCTTCCAGCTTACTTTCCCTATAGTCTTAAACTATATAGGAATCAACTCTTTGGTAATCTTTTTTCCATTTTTATGTTTATATTACTAATGATTATTTTGTCTCTATTTCCCTGTCTTATGATTATTTAATTATAAGACAATTGTTTATTTTTTATTTGATTAGTTATTTAAAGGACGGGTCTTTGGGGCTTTATATCATAGGATCCAAAGGTAGCACTAATGTCTGTGAACCTTAAAATTATACTACCACTTTTTTGATGACCAAAGCTCATTAGAAACTGGAGCCTGTGGCTCAGGCCTGTAATCCCAGATCCTCATGAGTTTGGAGGATTGTGCTTTGAAACCTGCCCTGGGCAGGGAAGTCCATGACATCCATCCTCCATGAACCACCAAAGTACCCGAAATTGTGCTATTTCTCATGGGGTAGCAGGCCAGTATGGAGTGACAAAGCTAAGGGACATAGCCCAGTCTCTGAGTTCAATTTTCAGTGCTGGCTCAAAAACCAAAACCCCACCAAAACACAACTGACCTGAAAGACTCTAGTCCCTGTGCGTAAGAACTAATAATTTGTCCTACTACTGTGAAGGGAAGAGCTTCTGAGTTCTTACAAAAACTATCTTTAAGTATTTGTGCAAAGGAGTTGCCATTTGACAAAGCAGTTTATGAATATGGCCCATCTTAACCCACCTCACCCCTTTCAACATTCTTGCCCCTCCTTCCTCTGCCCAGCCCTTCCGTTTTCTTACTTTTGTAGTATATACAATGAATTCTTGACTACAATTCCCCCCTTCCCCTTCATTTGTCTCCCGCTCTCCCCTTGCCCCCACTTGATGAGCTGCTGTTTTTCACCCTTATGCTTTGGGAAGTAATGATAAGCACCACCCCCCCGCCGCCAGTACTTCCTCAGAACTTTCTAGATTCCTAAGAGTGGTCATTGTAAATGTCTAACACAAGAATAAATAGGATAGCAAGATATGAGAGGGTTAAAGACATGCTTTAATCATAATCTTTGTGATTCGAGTAAAGAAATGTTGTTGAATAAAGACACTGCACATTCCTGTTGGATATTTCTCACAGAGTGAACACAGTGCTGTCCCAACTCTTTTACTATATTTAAGTTTTTGGCTCATCACTGGTATTTGTTTCATAATCTAACAAAAAGATCACGTGTCTCTTGCTAGCAAAAGCTGCAGAGGAGGGAATGCTTATTCTATGAGTAGAGAGAGAAGGAAGGCTGGAGAGATGTTTGTGCTTGTGGAGAAGCTTATTTTATTTTTTTTTTAATAAACGCAGGCCATGTTTGCCACCTCCCGAATTTTGCGCTACTCTTTTCGCTGTCCTAGCTTGGACTTAGTTTGTTTTATGTTCTCGTTTGGTTAGTTCCTTGAACATCCCATCTAATTTACATCTTATTCATTTTTGTGTTGCAGCTTCTGACAACTGTCTTGAGTCCACACTTCTCTAGATTTTTATACCTAGCAGCCATTTGGCTTCTACTTTTCCTGATCTCTCTCTTCCTCTCTCACTACCTGTGCCTAATGTTGAGGTTATAGTATCCAAATAGCTCAGGCCTCAGCCACCTTGGTGTGTTCATGCTATCTGTCCCTACCTGCCTCAGTGTCTGTACCTTTTGGCTGGTTTCACTCAGATTATGGCCAGAGAATGGCTGAAGTAAATAACAGGAAGGAAGAAAGGAAATGTATGGTGATTAGCAGTTCTTTGAGGGAAATGTTTACCTTTATTCACAAACAGTGTATGTGTTGGTAGTTTTCCTATTGCCAGAGAAAGAGAGTGTTGATTCTAAATGTTAGTTTTTAACATGAGAATCTTAAGCATTATATGTTATAACTCTCAGAAATGTTAGGTGTTTCAGAATCATTAAAAAATATTTATTGTCTTTTTTCTCCTTTATTGTCAAAGTGATGTACAGAGAGGTTACAGTTGCATATGTTAGGCATTGGATACATTTCTTATACTGTTTGTTACCTCCTCCCTCACTTACCCTCCCCTCCCCCTGCCCCTCTCCCCCCAGAGTTGTTCACTTGGCTTACACCAAACAGTTTTGAAAGCATTGCCTTTGTAGTCGTTTGTCTTTTTATCTTGTATCTCTCGGTTTTGGTATTCCCTTTCACTTTCCTAATTCTAATACCAGTATATACAGTTTCCAAAGTACTCAAATAAGATAAACTGATAGTGAAGGTACAACCGCAGGAAGGGGATACAAGAGCATCATCAACAGTAGAAGCTACAGTTACACATGGCATGTTGAAAGTAATTACAGCAGTGATATAACAGTTGTTTCCATAAAATGGAGGTTGTTTCACTTAGCCTCATCTTATGTGTTCATAAGAGTATTGCTGTTGGGCTCTTGTGATCCTCTGCTGTGACTAGCCTAAACCTGAGCTAACTATTCCCTATGAGAAGAGGGAATCCTATTCATAGCATAGAATCCATGTTTCTTTGGGTCTGGCTCACTTCACTTAGGATAATTTTTTCCAAGTCCTTTCATTTCCTTACAAATGCGGCAATGTCATTCTTTGAGACAGAGGTATGAAATTCCATTGTGTATATGTACCACATTTTCCTGATCCATTCATCTACTGAGCGTTACTGGGTGGGATCCATATTTTAGCTATGCCAAATTGTGCTGTGATGAATATTGTTGTGCTGGTGGCTTTTGTGTGTTCTTCTCTGTGGTCTTTGGGTAGATGCCAAATGTGGGGCTGCTGGATCATAAGGGAGCTCTATGTTTACCTTCTGAGAAATCTCCATACCACTTGCCAGAGTGGCTGAACAAGTTTACATTCCCACCAACGATGAAGTAGGGTTCCCTTTTGTCCACATCCCCTCCAACATTTATTATTGTTAGTTTTCTTGATATAGGTCATTCTTACTGGGGTGAGATGGAATCTCAATGTTGTTTTGATTTGCATTTCTTTTATGGCCAGAGATGTAGAGCACTTTTTCATATGACTCTTGGCCATTCTCATTTCCTCATCAGAGAACTCTCTTTGTAAGTCTTTAGCCCACTTGTTGAGGGGGCTGTTGGTTCTTTGCGGTTTTGTTTTGGAGGAATTTAATTTTTTGTAGTTCTGCATATATTTTAGATATGAGGTCTTTGTTCATTGTATGGCTGATAAAGATCTTTTCCCAATCTGTAGGCTTTCCATTCATCTTGTGAGCTATGTCCTTTGCCCTGCAGAAGCTCAGCAATTTGATGCAATCCCATTTGCTCGTCCTTTTTGTGATTTGTAGCATTTATGGCTCTTTGTTAAGGCAGGTCTGTCCTGTGCCAAGGAGCCCAAGTGTTTCTCCTACTTCTTTTAGTGCTTTCAAGGTATCTGTTATAATTTCAAGATCTTTGATCCATGTGGAATTGATTTTGGTGCAGGATGATATATAAGGATCTAATTTTGCTTTGTTGTCGGTGTTGAACCAGTTTTGCCATCACCATTTGTTAAAGAGGCTATCTTTCTTCCATCGTATTTTTTTAGCTCCTCTATCAAAGATTAAGGGGGCTTAGTTCTGTGTGTTCACTGCTGGATCTTCAATTCTGTTCCATTGGTCTTCAGGCCTGTTCCATTGCCAATTCCAAGCTGTTTTTATAGCTATAGCTTTATAATACAGCTTGAAGTTTGGTATTGTAATTCCTCCGGCATTGTTCTTTCTGCTTAGGATTGTTTTTGCTAGTCGGGGGGTCATTTATTTTTCCATATAAATTTCTGGATTGCTTCCTCAATTTCATTAAAAAATGGTGTTGGGATATTAGTGGGTATTGCATGGAATTTGTAGATAGCTTTTGGCAATATTGCCATTTTGACTATATTAATCTTCCCAATCGAGGAGCATGGAGGTTTTTCCATTTCTTAGTTCTTTTTTTTTTTTTTCAAATTTTTATTATCAAAGTGATGTACAGAAAGGTTACAGTTTCATATTTTAGGCACTGGATACATTTCTTGTACAGTTTGTTACCTTGTCCCTCATACCCCTCTCCCTCCTCCCCCTTTCCTTTCCCCCCCCCACGGAGATGTTCAGTTCACTTACACCAAACAGTCTAATCATAGAGGTCTTTCACTTCTTTGGTTAAGGTTATTTCTAGGTATTTTATGTTTTTGAGACTATTGCAAAGGGAGTTGCTTTCCTGACTTCAGCCTCTGTCTTCGTGTTATTAGCATATAGAAAGGCTGTTGATTTTCGAGGGTTTATTTTATATCCTGCAACTTTGCCAAAGTTTTGGATCTGCTCTAGTAGCTAGGGAGTAGAGTCTATGGTGTTCGTTAGGTATAGGATCATGTAATCTGCAAAGAGAGAAAGCTTAAGTTCATCTTTTCCTATTTGGATCCCCTTTTTGTTTTCTTCTTGCCTAATTGCTCTGGCTAGGAATGTTAAAGAGGAGGGGAGAGAGCAGGCATCTCAATCTTGCTCCTGATTTTCAAAGGAATGGCTTTGGCTTTACACCATTTAGAATTATGCTTGCTGTTTGTTTGTAATAAACTGCCTTTATTATATTCAGGAATGTTCCTTGGAATCCCAATTTCTCCAGGATTTTTATCATAAATGGGTACTGGATTTTATCGAACGCCTTTTCTGCATCCAGAGATATAACCATGTGGTTCTTTACCTTGCTCTGGTTGATGTGGTGGATTACATTAATTGACTTGCGTATATTGAACCAACTTTGCATCCCTGGGATGGATCCAGTTTGAACATGGTGTATGATATTTTTGATGACCTGTTGAAGTCGATTGGACAGAATTTTGTTGAGAATTTTTGCATCTATGTTCATCAGGGAAATCGTTCTATAGTTCTGTTTTGTTGATGAGTCCCTGCCTGGTTTTGGGATGAGGGCTATACTGGCTTCATAGAATAAGTCTGGTAGTGAACGTTCTCTTTCAATTTCATTGAAGATTTTGAAAAATATTGGTGTGACTTCTGTTTTGAAAGCCTTGTAGAATTCTGCTGTGAATCCATCTGGACATGGGCTTTTCTCTGATGGGAAATCACTTATTGCTGTTTCTATTTCAAGGCTGGGTATGAGTCTGTTTAGAAGGTTTAAATCTTCATGGTTGAGTTTGGGGGTATCAATTTTTTCTAGAAAATCATCCATTTCTTCCAGGTTCTCGAATTTGTTGGCACAAAGGTTTGAAAAATAGTCCCTTATTGTGTTCTGAATTTTGGTTGTTTCTGTGGTGATGTTACCTGTTTTATCTCGGATCTTGTTTATGTGGGTGTGCTGCCATCGTTTTTTGGTCAGGTTTGCTAGGAATTTGACTATCTTGTTAATATTCTCAAAGAACCAAGGCTTTGTTTTGTTGATTGTTGCGATGGTTTTTTTTCTCCCTCTCAAGTATATTTAATTCTGATTCGATTTTAATTATTTGCTTCCATCTATTGACTTGGGGGTATGGCTTCTTGTTCTCTTTTGAGAAGATTAAGGTGATTCCGTAAGTTGTTGAGTTGCTGTTTATCCAGATTGTTGGTGTAGGCACTCAGATATAAATTTTCGTCTGAGTACTGCCTTTGCTGTGTCCCAAAGGAGGTGGTACTTTGTGCACTCACCTTGGTTGAATGCCATAAATATTGAATTACTGGTCTAATTTCTTCAATGACCCACTGATGGTTCAGCAGTGTGTTGCTTAGTCTCCATGGATTGTATCATTTTGTGTGGTGGCTGTTTGAGTTGAGCTTTAATTTTAATCTATTGTGGTCTGAGGGAAGGCAGGGAATGATTTTGATACTTCTGAATTTGTACAGATTTTCTTTGTGCCCTAAGATGTGATATATTTTGGAGAATGTTTCATGGGCTGCTGAAAAGAATGTGTATTCTGGTATTGCTTGATGGAATATTCTGTAGATGTTGGTTAAGTCTAGTTGATCTATGCAGTTGATTAGTTCTGTGGATTCTTTGGTCAGTTTTTGGCCTGTTGGTCTGTCCAGAGGTGACAGTGGAGTGTTAAAGTCTCCAACAATCAATGTGTTTGGGACTATGAGTGATTTTAGAGTCAGTAGTGTTGGTTTGATGAAGTTGGGTTCTCCTGTATTTGGTGTGTGGATATTTAAGATGGTTATATCCTCCTGTAGGAGACATCGCTTTATTAGTATGTAGTAACCTTCTTTGTCTCTTCTTACCATTTTTCATTTGAAGTCGATTTTATCTGATGCTAGAATTCCACTCCAGCCTGCATTTGGGGGCCATTTATTGGTAGATTTTATTCCAGCCTTTCACCTTTAGAAGAAGTTTGCTTTTGCTA